>NW_027632379.1:0-100720 GCF_902686455.1 Sciurus vulgaris
TAATTCTTTTTCTCACTCTCTCTTCTTTTCCTCTCTCTTTCTCTCTCTTCTCTCTCTCTCCTCTCTCTCACCCTGCAGGGAGACACTCTGCCTGTCTGCTTAATAAAATCTCTTGTGTGAGTTCCCAGGTCTGAAGTGGTTTCTAGGCACTTTTACCTAGTCCTGATCTACTTTGGATGTGTGGAGGTGGATGAAGGATTGGAACAACTGCAGGGGTTCTCAGGCCAGGGCTATTCTCAAGCAGGTCCCAAACTTTCCATCTCTGGATCCCCTCTCAATGGGTATCAGTCAATATATTTGCCTCTGTTTGGGCCATACAAAACTCCCCACATCCATTCACTGCTGGATGGGCTCCCTTCCTGAATCAGACATTAGTCATTCAGATTGTAGATTAAGAGAAAGGCATCAGATCATCAGTAAGAAAAGGCCCAGTTTCCTTTTGTTTGCATAGTAAGATTTCACTTGTCTCTTTAGAATCTCCCCATTAGTGTTCATTCATGTGCTTGAATGTGCTCACAGTGTTCTCTTTAAGTTACAAGAGGGAGGTATTTTAAATCAACCCCTCCCATGAGTCCCTCTGAGAAAAAGGCGTTTACACACCTAACAATCAATAGCTGTCCCTTCATCCTGGAGATTTCTTGACTCTACAGTGTGTGTGTGTGGGGGGGGGGGAACAGGCAAGAAAGTGTGCAATTTTGTCATGAGCATTTTTCCTTTCATAATTAGGAGTTTATAGTGGCAGGGAGGAAAGCCGAAATGCCAATTCAATCATGAGGACACAGTTTTGAGAAAAAGGAAAAAGAAGTTTTATGTCTTTGTCCGCAAAGGAAAAACACCAAGAACTCATGTCCTAGGAGCTATGATTCTGCCCATCAGGAGGAACAGGGGGATTTTAAAGAAGCTCTTCAAAGACTACATTCCAGGTATGCCCTGACAGGGGGTCCCAAAGAACCCTGATGGTGTGTTAACATTCACTTCTTAATTTAGGAGATTTACTTCCTAGCTACTGTGGGAGATAACTCAAGGTAATCTTGTTGCCCATCCCCAGGTTAGGGATGGGGAGAAGGAGTAGAGGAAAAGAAAAACTTTTCCATTTTGAAAATGAGCCTCAGAGCTATATTCAAAAGGTGAAGTGGACCACTGTTACACTTTCCCCGTCAACTTCTAAATTTCATTCCTATGGAAAATGGGCGGCAACATTTCCAAGCTGCTTCCTGCTGACAGAGGGTAATGTGGAGGGGAAGAGACCCAAACTCCATGTTTTCTGCCAGGTGGGATATGAAGAGTTAGGGGTTTTCAGAATCATAGCAGTCCAGAGGTCCATGGTGGCAGTTGGAAGTTGACTGAACAAGGTATACATAGGGCAAGGTTTATGCAAGCACAACAATGAACAGGACAGTAAAACATCACATTTTGGTAAACAATTAATACAAAATCAGTGAATATTTCAGTCAGTTTCTGAAACACAAGACAAACGTGTGTCTCGAGAGTCCTTTGTGATAATTAGTTATTAGACATTTTCATATAAGCACCCTTTTCAAACAACTATGTAAATCTGCAAAGGTTGGAACTACCCTAAAGAAAAAGCCAATTGAAGGAGAAACCAAGTCATGTCAAAAAAAAAAAAAAAAAAAAAAAAAAAAAAAAAAAAAAAAGCCAAATGACCAGGAATACAAATCATTTCTCAATAATAACCCTGAATGTTAATGGCCCGAACTCATCAGTCAAAAGACATAGACTGGCAGATTGGAAAAAAAGAAAGATCCAACAATTTGCTGCCTGCAACAGACTCATCTCAAGAGATACCCACAGACTAAAGGTGAAAGGATGGGAAAAAACATACCATGCACACGGACACAGCAAAAAAAGCTGGAGTATCCATCCTCATTTCAGATAATGTGGACTTCAAGCCAAAACTAGTCAGAAGGGATAAAGAAGGACATTACATACTGCTTAAGGGAAGCATAAATCAGCAAGACAAGACAATGCCCCAAACATTGGCTCATCCATGTACTTCAAACAAATCCTTCTCAATTCCAGAAACCAAATAGACCACAACACAGTAATACTAGGTGTTTAACACACCTCTCTCACCACTGGACAGATCTTCCAAACAAAAATTGAACAAAGAAACTGTAGATCTCATAACACAATCAATAATTTAGACTTAATGGACATTTATAGAATTACCATCCAACCAAGAGCGAAGACACTTTCTTCTCAGCGGCACATGGGTCCTTCTCTAAAATAGACCATGTCTTATGCCACAAAGCTAATGTTAGCAAATACAAGAAGATAGAGATATTACCTTGTATTCTATCAGATCATAATGGATTGAAATTAGAAATAAATGACAGAGTGAAAAACAAACTACTCCAACACCTGGAGATTAAACAATATGCTATTGTGCGATGAATGGATAACAGAAGACATCAGGAGGGAAATTAAAAAAAAATTCTTAGACGTAAACGAGAACACAGATACATCATATCAAAATCTCTGGGACACTATGAAAGCAGTACTTAGAGGAAAATTTATTTCAAGGAGTGCATTCAATAAAAGAAGAAAAAAAATCAAAAATAAACGACCTAACACTACAGCTTAAAGCCCTAGAAAAAGAACAGAGCAACACCAAAAGTAGTAGAAGACAGGAAATAGTTAAAATCAGAGCTGAAATCACCAAATTGAAACAAAGGAAACAATAGAAAAAATTGACCAAATAAATAGTTGATTCTTTGAAACAATAAACAAAATTGAAAACCCTTTGCCACGCTAACAAAGAGAAGGAGAGAGAAAACTCAAATTACTAAAATTCGGAGATGAACAAGGAAATATCACAAAAGACACGAGTGAAATACAAAACATCATTAGAAGCTATTTTGGATGTCTATACTCCAACAAAATAGAAAATCTCAAAGACATCCTATGTTCTAGAGACATAGGAATTACCTAAACTGAACCAGGAGGAAATACACAATCTAGATAGATCAATTTCAAGTAATGAAATAGAAGAGGTTATCAAAAGCCTACCAACAAAGAAAAGTCCAGGACCAGATGGGTTCTCAGCCAAGTTCTACAAAACCTTTAAAGAAGAGCTTATTCCAATACTTCTCAAAGTAGTCCATAAAATAGAAGAGGAGGGAACCCTCCCAAACTCATTCTATGAAGCCAATATCACCCTGATACCTAAACCAGACAGAGACTCATCGAGGAAAGAAAATTTCAGACCAATATCCTTAATGAACAAAGATGCAAAAATTCTCAACAAAATTTCAAATCACATACAAATCACATACAAAATATAAAAAGGACAGTGCACCACGATCAAGTGGATTTTATCCCAGGGATGCAAGATTGGTTCAACATCTGGAAATCAATAAATGTCATTCACCATATCAATAGACTTAAAGTCAAGAATCACATGATTATTTCAATAGATGCAGAAAAAGCATTTGATAAAATACAGCACCCCTTCATGCTCGAAACACTAGAAAAAATAGGGATAGCGGGAACATTCCTTAACATTGTAAAGGCCATCTACGCTAAGCCCATGGCTAATATCATTCTAAATGGTGAAACACTGAAAGCATTCCCCCTAAAAACTGGAACAAGGCAGGGATGCCCTCTTTCACCACTTCTATTCAACATTGTCCTCAAAACTCTAGCCAGAGCAATTAGACAGACTAAGTAAATTGCAGGGATACAAATAGGAAAAGAAGAACTCAAACTATCCCTGTTCGCTGCTGACATGATTATATATTTAGAGGAACTGGACAATTCCACCAGAAAACTTTTAGAACGCATAAGTGAATTCAGTAAAGTAGCAGGATATAAGATCAATGCTCATAAATCTAATGTATTTTTATACATAAGTGATGAATCTTCAGAAAGAGAAGTTAGGAAAACTACCCCAGTCACAATAGCTTCAAAAAAATAAAAAATAAAATACTTGGGACTCAATCTAACAAAAGAGGTGAAAGACCTCTACAACGAGAACTACAGAACACTAATGAAAGAAATTAAAGAAAATCTTAGAAGATGGAAAGATCTCCCATGTTCTTGGATAGGAAGAATTAATATTGTCAAAATGGCCATACTACCAAAAGTGCTATACAGATTCAATGCAATTCCAATTAAAATCCCACTGATGTATCTTGCAGAAATAGAAAGAGCAATCATGAAATTCATCTGGAAGAATAAAAAACCCAGAATAGATAAGCAATCCTTAGCAGGAGAGTGAAGCAGTGGGGATCACAATACCAGATCTTCAACTCTACTACAAAGCAATTGTAACAAAAATGGCATGGTATTGGCACCAAAATAGACAGGTAGATCAATTATACAGAATAGAGTACACAGACACGAACCCAAATAAATACAATTTCTCATACCTGAGAAAGATGCCAAAAATATGCAATGGAGAAAAGATAGCCTCTTCAACAAATGGTGCTGAGAAAACTGGAAGTCCATTTGCAACAGAATGAAACTAAACCCCTATCTCTCACCCTGCACAAAACTCAACTCAAAATGGATCAAAGACCTTGGAATCAGACGAGAGACCCTGCACCTTATTGAATAAAAAGTAGGTTCAAATATTCATCATGTCGGCTTAGGATTAGACTTCCTTAACAGGACTCCCATAGCCCAAGAAATAAAAGCAAGAATCAATAACTGGGATAGATTCAAACTAAAAAGCTTTCTCTCAGCAAAGGAAACTTTCGGCAATTTGAAGAGAAGAACCTACAGAGTGAGAGAAAATCTTTGACACTCATACTTCAGATAGAACACTAATTGCAGAATATACATAGAACTCAAAAAACTCTACACCAAGAATACAAATAACCCAATCAACAAATGGGCTAAGGAAATGAAGAGACACTTCACAGAAGAAGATGTACAAGCATCAACAAACATATGAAAGAATGTTCAACATCTCTAGTAATAAGAGAAATGAAAATCAAAACCACCCTAAGATTCCATCTCACCCCAATTAGAATGGTGATTATCAAGAACACAAGCAACAACAGGTGTTGGCGAGGATGTGGGGAAAAGGTACACTCATGCATTGCTGGTGGGGTTGCAAATTAGTGCAGCCACTCTGGGAAGCAGTGTGGAGATTCCTCAGAAAGCTTGGAATGAAAACACTATTTGACCCAGCTATCCCACTCCTTGGCCTATACCCAAAGGACTTAAAATCAGCATACTACAGAGATACAGCCACATCAATGTTCCTAGCTGCTCAATTCACCATAGCCAGATTGTGGAACCAACCTAGATGCCCTTCAATTGATGAATGGATAAAGAAACTGTGATATATATACATAATGGAATAATAGCCATAAAAAATAATGAAATTATGGCATTTGCAGGCAAATGGATGAAATTGGAGAATATCATGCTAAGTGAGATAAGCCAATCTCAAAAAACCAAAGGATGAATGATCTCGCTGATAAGCAGATGATGACACATAATGGGGCGGTTGGAGGGGGGTGAGAATGGAAGAAGGAGGGACTGTATAGAGGGAAAAGAGGGGTGGGAGGGGTGGGGGGAGGAAAAAATAACAGAATAAATCAAAAACGATTATCCTAGGTAAATGTATGATTACACAAATGGTATGCGTCTACTTCATGTAGAAACAGAGAAACAAGATGTGTCCCATTTGTTTACAAATACAAATAAATAAATAAAAAGGAACCCCTTTCTTACAGTCTCCAGCTCTACTTACTTTTGATAGGGTTGTCACAAGTGTAAATTTTAAGTTATATCTTAACAACTTACTGTTTTTCCTTTTACTTGTCCATGTAGGTCAAGCTGGTCAAAACTGCCTTGTTCCTATCTATTCCTAAGAGTCAACTGAGAGTCCTCAGAGATCACTCTTGGGACATGTGTGAAGCCTCCTGGCCCCTTTACCTTTCCTCTACCAGAGGGTGCCATGTGCCCAGATGGCTTCCCTTGGAAGCACCAGGGGCATTTCTGTCTCCAAAGGCACCCCTCTTTGCAGAATGCTCACCACCAGTTGGCTTTCTGTTCTCTAGGCTTCTCTGGATGTTCCTAATTGGCAGATTGGTGACTCACTGGAGTTTCGGAGCCCTTAGAAGGGTCCCATCATTCTCTGTGTACCAATTAAATCTAGAGCCAAACATTGGCTGCTTTTTCCTGGGCCCTGTTACTTGCTTGACTTTGCTCCCTAAGTTTTGGTTTTAAACACCCAGCAAGCCAGTTTTACCACTCTTAAAGAGGGAGTAACAGGTTATAACTTCAATATTATAATGTTACAGTTATTTTATCCCTTCTATTATTTAGGGTCTGTGTTAGCACTGTAAATCAACTGCCCTACATCCTGCTTGTCCTCTTTGACCTCTGTAGATGGTAGCCTCATACCTCAAATTAACCAGGTTGTTATATGAGAAGTGTACTTCTATAAGGCACTAACAGATAACAGTCAAAGTTTACAAGGAAAACACAAAATGAAATTAACAATAGCAAAAACACATTGTTTGTATAATAGCTATGGTCCAAGAACAATCCTTTTATAATCTCAAACCTTAATTATTTATATTATATTATAATATTATATGTTTATTTTGAGATCACAGTAATCTTTACATCAAAATTTGGTCATTTGAACACAATTTTAAATGAGATGAAAACTAGCCTATTTTGGAGCCCATTCTAAAATGAAGTAAGGGGGGAGGCAGAGCTTTATCTCAGGTAAGGTGGGGCTCTTCACAAATGACAATACACCATTACATGTGAAACATGAATCACAGAAAGCTAAGAGAGCTTTTAACCCTTTCTCGGAGGGCAAGGTGGCAAAATGTTTTCATATTTTACAATATCCACTTTTAAATAGATCAGGCTCTCATTATCTTTCAAAAGTATATTTAAATTTCTACCCCAGTGTAAAATGTAACATAAAATTTTTACTTACATCTTACTGATAACAGGCCCAGTAGAGAACAATAAATGATACAAACTTCCATTTTAATTTATAAAACTCTGTAAGTTTAAAATTACCATTTTAGGTAACTTTAGTTTGGAGAACACCAACTCGGTAAAGTGTCTTCCAAGCTTTATGTTTTAAAATTTGTACACTAGAAGAATGTGAGTATACTTAATATACAAAAAACCTAATATTTAGTGTCACCATTACACAGATGTTCTTACATTAACCAGGTTTAATTTTTACAGTAAAATTTAGAATCAACAGATATTTGCAGACCTGTAGAGTTTAGCAAGTACTAGCAAAAAATCAAGGATAGCCTTAAATCTCTTATGTATTTAGGGAACAGTGCTAATAATCAGAATTAGGCTAAATCAAAACAGATATGTCGATTTTTAAATGGAAATGTCACTTTTTTATGCCAGACGCAACATATAAAAGATAGCACTTGTTAGTTAAACCTTCATGAACTTTCCTTTTTCAAACTTTTATGGAACATTTAGATAAGGCTCAGGCAAACATACTTAGTTTCAGGTACATACATATCTTTACTCGGGTATATTTATGATATTCATGAAAATCAAGACTGGTCAAGATCTTAAGACATCTGTTTCTCTGACAAAGAAAAATCCTAAAAGCAGTGGACATCATACTTTAATATTTTATAATGCTCAAGTCTTGAACAAATTGGTAGTCATCAGTGTGAGGTTTTTTAATAGGGAGAAGAGGCAGAGTAGGATATCTGGCAAAGCTGACTCATCGTACAATTTAAACACCTGTTCAGAAGAGAATGAATGCCTGTTTCTTAAGGGGTTTACTATTGTTATTTTTTCCTGGGACAAGATATTTCCTCCTCAAACAAATCTTAGATAAGATAACATTGACCACTTTTCTCAGGGTCTCTTTGGCCTAAAAGTCCTTACTCACTTCTAATAGGCCTCAAGCAGAACAGGTTCTGTTCTTTTCCTGGAAGGTACTCACAAATGAACTTGTCAGATTTGGGGGTGAGTACGTTGTCTGTACATTTAATTTACACAACAAATTTTCTCCAAGGTGAGGCATCCGACAGACTGGCATATTTAAATTTTAAAAATAAGAAAAATGTGCCTTAAAACTTTTATTCTTCCTGTTTGCACTCAATGGGTCGGAACACGGGTTATTGTTCTTTGACCAGTCCCCATCATCATCATAATGCCATCTGCTTTAAGTGAGTTCCCCACTGTCAGTTGTAGCCAGAGACTGTCTCTGTATATACCCATATATCTAGGGCACTCCGTTCAATGATTCCGTTCTTTGATCTCCGTTCAAAGATTCTTAGGCGCCTCTCTCTCCAGAAATCAGCAGAGCCAAGACACCAGTGCTTGAATTCATGGGGACTCAGGGAGACCTTTGTAGTTAGATCTGGGCAACAGACAAGGCAGGGCTGCACCCAGAAGTATCCCCTGGCCAAACAGGGCATATCTTAAGAAGGGGAGACTATTTGTCAGCAGTTTATAATTTAATAATACCGGAGCTCATTGCCCATTTGTTGTGACAGACATCTTTTATTTCTCATCCCATTATGTTGGGAATGAGAATAATGAGACCCAGATAAGGTTTTCATCAACTGTAAAGGCAACCCTGTGAATTTAAATATTCCAGTCCACTCCTTTGTCCCCGAGTGGCTGGGGAAAATGAAAACGGGAGTGGACCCAGATGGAGGTTACAAAAAAATTATAATTAAGAACTGCAGTTATACATCCAAATACAAAATTATGAGCCAATCCAAGAGACTTTATACATTCCCAACGTCTGCACAGCATAAATTCAACAATTAACCCCAAACACCTTTTGATGTCTGTAAGATATAAAGCCATCTTTTTCTCTGGTTACAGGAATTTCCCGTCCTCCCCACCACCTGTCAATCTGCGTTAGCCCGCTTCTCACGTTATAGGAATTTCTGGCTTACTTTGCTTCCTGCCTCCAGCATTATGTCCTAATATGTCATTTGTCCGTCAGTGTAAGAATTCTCCTCCACGATTGGTTCCTCTCAGCCCTCGAAATTCCTATGTCTGAGAAGAACCGTGTGCCATCTTTCTTCTGGCCTTTCCCCCTTCCCCATGCAGACGTGAATTCGTCTGCGCAAATAAATGGTTCCTTGTATGAGACCTGTATCTGTGGAGCGTTTCTGGGAGCTAGCGAGGAACCATAACTGCGCACCTCTTTTTTTCCAACCTAACAACATCCATTCAGCATGGAAACCGATCAATGCCTATATCCAGAAGCCTAAGTTCATAAACTAGTATACTCAAGTGGAAAAGCTTTCCAGCAGCTTCCCCCTCACATCTCAGGGGCCTCCCCTTTTTTTCACTCTATAGGCCAATTTTTGTATCATGTACATGATACATGGATGCATGGATGCATGCACACATATAGACAGACAACACGATAAATGCATAATGCAAAAACCTTGTAGCGTTTTGCAGGTGAATCTCCATTGCAATGTTATAGATGTTTAAAAAACTCTACAGTTGAAAGAAAATAAGACTGATCAGAAAAACAAAACAAGTGTCCTAGAAGAAAAAATGATAATGGCTGTTAATTATTTTAGTAAAATAGCATGAGAGAGCCAGAAAGAGAGAAAGAGGCAGAGAGACAGAGAGAGAGAAGGAGGGAGATAAGGAGAGAAGGAAAGAGAGAGAGAAGTTAAATTGACACCTTTTCCTTTAGTTTTAGGTCTCCCCTTGAGCCTGCCATTTGCATTCCAATGCAAGATTTGGTTTAGTACATCCAGGGAAAAATTGCTGCTGATCGCAACCCTTTGCCCCCGCGCCCCTCCCTACCCCCCGCCCAGTTGGTAATCAGGCCAGATTTGGATGCAGAAAATTATCAAACACTATCTCCCATTACTTTTGAGGGATGAGTCTGCTATATCAGCCCCTTAACTGAGACATACCACTGACTGTTGGGACTGGTTAGGCTTATTTTTCTCTCTTGGTGACGAGCAGGTCAAATTTTTGCTTCATAGGTGTAAGCTCGGGGGCATGGTTAGCAGCCAAATAAAATCAGACAGAAAGGGGCCCAAGCTAGCTTTATTGGAAATTGGCTCTAGGGCAAAATTCCCAGACCCCCAGGGTACAGATCAAGTAGGGACCTGGAGAAAATCGCGCAAGGCCCCGGTTGCCCAGGGTCTTTATAGGCCGGAATGGGAGGGGGTCCTACTGAGTGACAGGTGGATGTTAAGGGTCAGTGGAATTTTCCAGCCCACTTGATGGGTCACCATTTGGTGCACTATTTATTTTGTCTCAGTTGCTCCGCTCTGCCCCCTACAGTCGCCCAAATTTGACCTAACAATAGGTAAGTTGACATTAGGGACTTGAAATGTCTCCTTTTTACATGAGTTTGGGCTGGAACCTCACTCAAAGTTCCCATATTTGTGCATGTAATTTGTATTGTGGCCCAATTTGAGTGCTGAGTTTAACAAAGTTTTGATTTGGAGGTCATTTTTGGAGTAAAGGATCTTAAAATTACTAATGAGGCAGCCCAAAGGGGAGTCCTGAGGAATTTCTGACTGATTCCCATGTTGGGGAGGCATGATTGAGGTGTCGGATCGAACCCCAAAGTGTCCCCTGGATTCTTTCCAAACACCAAGCTGAACATTCCCCCTGGAAAATATGGGAACACCTTCACCTCAATTTCAATGGCATTGAGACCACCGGGGTCACATGGACACACTTTTACTTCTCTGGAGTATTTAAAGGTGGGTGTTGGATGCAGGAACTAAAGGGGTCTCTGATCCAGAGATTTTCAGGGTGTAAGGGAAAGGAGGGATCCAGGAGGGGATGCCAGGGGTGAGGGAAGGGTTTCAGAAAGAGAATACCTCTAGCACCAATAAAGGGTTCAATACAAATCCTTGCTGCATCCACGTAGCATAGGCCATGAAAACCTAGTTCAGGTTTGAGGTACATCACAGGTCATGTACAACAGCCATTCAGCCAAAGTGGATTTGGAGGGTGTGGATGGTCTCTTTCTGAAGGGTGGGGAGGGCAGTGAGGGGAGCAGTCAGTCTGAAGATTTAGCCATAGCTCCATGAGCTGTGGCTGGGGTTTCCCCCAATCTCAGAGATCCTTGGGGGCCCTGGTCACACAGTGGCCACTTCCCAGGTCCCAGTGATTGTTTAAATTACCTGCAGTGAAAGGGGAAGGGTGATGTCGAAGGGTCATTTTTACCTTTCTCCCATTCCTGGTCAGGAACCAAAATGTAAACTCACAAATCTAAGCCCACAAATGATGGAGGCAGGAGATGGACAGCAAATCTCAGATCAGCACACTTTCCTGTATTTGCAGTGGAATCAATCAATCAGGCATGGGAGAGCCCATTTTCTGGGTATGGAGATGGCCCCCAGGTTTCAGAAGGAGTCTGGGTTTTACAATTTCACTGGAGACTGCACAGGTGCACTTTGGACAGGCAGAGACTAATTGTACAGGTCAAAACTTTACCTTAGGAAGGTAGCTGTGAAAAGGTTGAAACTCATTGTTATCTGGGGAGATAGGAGTCCAGATCCCAAAGGATGAGTACTCAAATCTTGCCCTTTGCTTTTGTTTCTCTGGGATTCATTGTTTCCCAGAGACTATGCCTTTATTTGGGACCATTTTGCAAGGGGAGGTCAAAGTCCAGGGCCCAGCATTCATTATCTGTCCCTTTTCCACAGGGCCTTTTGTTATTGGGGAATGTATATTGGGAGAGGCTTAATGTTTGGCTAATTTCCCCTCCCTTCTCCCAAGCCACACTCTTCCTACATTTTTCTGGGGAAGTCTTGTAGGAGTATTATTTTCCATATCCCTTCACTCTGCTCAGTGTGGCCAGCTTCCCAAGTTCCCTAGACATCTGAGGAATCCTAGGTTACAGGGATGTGAACAGCCAAGAAGCAGGGTAATATTTTGCTTCTGAAGAGATTTTTAGGAGCACGACTAACTGGTAAAAAATATCCTCCCTTAATCCAGACTAATGCAACAGCCAATGCCATGTCTCACTAAGGAGCATAATAGTTGTAAGTTTAGCAGCCAAATAAAATCCGATAGAAAGTGACCGAAGCAAGCTTTACTGGAATTTGGCTCTCGGGCGAAATTCCCAGACCCCCGGGCTTCAGCTCAAGTAGGGACCCAGAGAAAATCGCATGTGGCCCTGGCTGCCCAGGGTTTTTATAGGCTGGCATGGGAGGGGGTCCTGCTGAGTGATAGGTGGATGTGAAGGGTCAGTGGAATTTTCTAGGCCACTTGATGGGTCTGAAGGACCTCCAAAAAGGAGACCCCCCCAACTCTATCCCTCAGACTGACGGCAACCCCAATCAACCACAGGAGGCGTCACTTGATGCAAACCGCAAGAGGTGTTTATTCCAGTGCGCTGGGACCTGACTCGTGACTCACGCAGGAGTCCAAGGGTCGAGTCCCTAGCAGAAAATCTTACAAGTTTATAAAGGCAGAAAACCACACATCGGGAGGGGTCGCACATGAAAGGGAGAAAAAGGGGGGGGGGGAAGAAAAAAGAAAAAAATGGGGGAGCAAAGCTGCCAGGAAATTCCAAAGGGGGTCTGGGTTTGCTGATAACACACAACATGTTTTACAATGTTTAACAACAGGGCATAGATTCTGGTCAGTAGTTTCTGGTAATCCTACTCTTTGAGCACTATCTGGCTATCTGGCTCGATTTACTCTTTTACTCTCTGTTTGGGGCTGTTTCCTGGAACAGCTTTAGGGGCTTTTTTCCCATTACTGGGAGGGTGACCTTAGGGAGTTAAGATAACTGGGAGGGTGACCTTAGGGAGTTAAGACAATGGGAGGGAGACCTTAGGGAGTTAAGATAAAACAGCTTAAAAAAATATTCATTCTTTCATTTCCCCATTTTCTTTTCAGAAAGTTCTAATCATGGAACTTCTGTCTCTATATACTCTTCTCCCAAATTATTTCCTTGGCGGAGGGACTGATATTGTTGCCTGAGCATTAGTACCTGTACAGCACTTACTCTTTCCCTGATGAAGGTAACTAGGCGATTTAGGATGCAGGGCCCAAAAGTGAGGAGTAAAAGCAGTATAACAAGGGGACCCATCAGGGTGGACATGAGGGTGGTGAACCAGGGGGACCGGTTGTACCAACTTTCAAACCACCCTTGATGTGCTTCTCGATCTCGTTGTCTTGTTTCCAGTCTTTCTCTAAGTTTGGACATGGAATCTTTTATTACACCAGAGTGATCTATGTAAAAACAACATTCTTCTTTTAGTGAAGCACATAATCCACCATCCTTAAGGAATAAGAGATCTAAGCCTCGCCTATTCTGTAGTACCACCTCAGATAGAGAGGTCAGTGACTCCTCTAGTTTTGTGATGGATTGCTCTATAGCCTTCAGATCCTCATCTACAGCTGCCTGTAATTCTTCAATGTACTGGGGAGTCTGAACAAGTGCAGCGGTCCCTGTCCCTGCTCCGGCTGCTACTCCTAGGCCCAGCAGGACAGCTAAAGTGAGTGAGACCGGTTCCCTCTTCTGTCTACGGGGCTGTAGGTCGAACTCAGCCTCAAAAGAGCCTGCCTCATGGTAGATAACTCTAGGTACCAGTTGTACGAGGACACAGTAGTCTTTGGAAGATACACATGGGGTCAGTCCTGTACTGCAGGCCCACCATCCGCCTGCGAGGGGAACCAGATAATAGTTGGTAGTTGTTTGAGGGCTTTCTATTGTCCGGTTGCACAGATGTCTACGGTTTGCAGGAACTGTACCTAAGCAAGTACCTTGCCCAGAGACTTCTGTAAGAGTGAGCTTTCTGTTTGACCCCCAGCTACAGGAGTCATGGGAGGTGGTGTTATTAAAGGTCCCCGAGAAGGCGATGCCTTCATAATACAGAGGACTTGACACCAGACATAGCCAGCAAGACTCAGTCAGATTAGGGTTGGAAGCGTTGAGGGCGCTGAAAGCTCCCTGTATCAAATTAAGGAGTCTCTGCCCTGTGTTCAGTACCTTGGGTGTATTTGCTAGGTTGGGGACCAAGGGGGTTGTAACTGGCTTATTTGTTGGGGCTCGGAAAACAGACGGCCTGATATGGGCGGGTGATGACCGCTGTTCAGATAATACTAGGTTAGGTCCTACCTGGACGGTAGTTGGGGTTTCAATCTTAAGCTTGATAGAGAAGGTAAATCCATTGTCCCTTCCTGACATATAGAAACGGAATCCCCAAGTTCTCCCTTTTATCCATTCACGCGATAGCCTTCCTTTTTCCATGAAGGAGATGTTCCGAGGGTTAGACCACCCTTGGTTGTAACATTTGGCTGCCATGAGATTTTGCTGTACAGTTATTAAATTCCAGGAGGAGGTGGGGTGCCAGTAAGTGTTGCCAGTAGTCTCACACCCCCATGCGGCACAATAATAATGGTCTATGCCTCCGCACGTCCTTGCCATATTCCGTGACCTCCCATCCCGGGGGCAGACATAGAAAGGGGTCTGTTTTAGATTGTCACGGGAGCGTGGGTAGCTACATCCTGGGTCGTACCCTTCAACTAGGTGGGATTCTGCTCCCCCAAAAGGCCTGGGTGATGTTGGCCAATGTCTACGGGCCTCCTCAGAAGTCAGGGTAGGGATGTCCCAATTATCTAACCCAGCTACTAAGGTGCAGGTGTCTGGGGTTAGGGACGGCCACCAAGCCCAAAGGGGTTTCTCCCTGGTGGTGCTCCATATTATATCTCCAGTCTGGGAGAGGACTTGCCATGTTAGTCGTTGGGGGGCATGAGGGTTGGGGCTACTTATCGGCGGGAGGTGCATCAACAGAAGCAGGAACACGGTGGATGCGGAGCTTGAGGGGGTTGTCCAATTTTCCCACTTTCCACGTTGGGTCTGGTGGTGGTGCAGGCTTGACATGCGAAGCGTGAGTCCAGGTGGTGATGCCATCGACCTTTACTGCAGTTGGAGTAGTAAGCAGCACTATGTATGGTCCTTTCCACCTTGGTTCCAGACTGGCCACACGGTGACGCCGGATGTACACTGAGTCTCCGACCTGGAACTGATGAGGTACCTGAAGGTCTCCAGGCTTGTAGGCCCCAGCCAACCAATTCCACACCTCCCTCTGCACAGTCTCAAGGGCTTTTGAGAGGGGTAAGATTCTGGGGAAGGAAGGTGTTGTATGGTAATGAGTGGGGGGTGAGTTCCATAAAGGATTTCAAAAGGAGTTAGCTTGAGGGAGCCAGGGGTATTGCGCACCCCAAACAAAGCAAATGGAAGGAGGACTGTCCAGTCTCTTATGCCAGTCTCTAAGGATAATTTAGTCATGACCTCTTTTAAAGTTCTATTCATTCTTTCTACCTGCCCTGAGCTTTGGGGCCTATAAGCACAATGTAATTTCCAATTAAGCCCCAGGATTTTGGCCAGTCCCTGACTTACCTGGGCAACAAACGCAGGGCTGTTGTCTGACCCGATTACCTTGGGCACCCCGAACCTCGGGAAGATGTCTTCTAGTATTGTTTTGGCCACCACCTGAGCAGTCTCCTTCTTCCTAGGAAAGACTTCAACCCATCCTGAAAATGTATCTATGAATACTAATAAGTACCTATATCCATACCTGGCTGGTTTTACCTCAGTAAAGTCCACTTCCCAGTAACTCCCAGGATGGTCTCCTCGGAGCCGTTTGCTGTGAGGTAGCTTGCTGGGCTGGGCATTCACCATCTGGCAAGACTTGCATTCTTTTACAGTTGTATCTGCAAGCTCCCCGAGCTTCATGATGTAATACGGTGAAGACTGGACAAGAGTTTTTAAGTGTTTTGGGCCTAGATGAGTTAATTTGTGAAGGTGTCTGAGAAATATGATCACCTGTTTTTCAGGGAGAATTCTTTTTCCTTCTGAAGTTTCCCGGATCCCCTCTGGAGTCTCTAGGTGAAATCCTAATCTGTCCATTTCCTCAAGATCTAGTTCTGAATATTCAAAGTTCCTAATAGAGGGGTATACCGCCTCCTTAGGGTGAGACATCAGTTTTTCCCCCGACAAGGATAGGATGTTAAGTCCTTGAGCCACCCGCTTGGCTTCCCTGTCAGCCCTTTGGTTCCCTCTGGCAACTTTTGACCCCACTTTTTGGTGTCCGGGGCAGTGAATAATCGCTACTTTCTTAGGAAGGTGGAATGGCCTCTAACAGTCTTAGAATTCTTCTTTATTTTTGATTTCCTTCCCTGCCGAGGTCAGTAGCCCCCGCTGCCGGTAGAATGCCCCGTGGACAATGGGCAGTAGCGAAGGCATACCTGCTGTCAGTGTAGATGTTAATTTTTCTCCTTCTGCCAACCGCAGAGCCTGAGTCAGAGCTAGTAACTCGGCCTTCTGAGCCGACGTCCCCTCGAGGTAGGGCCTGCTTGCCAGTAGTTTTGTTCATCATCCACTAACCGCCCGCCCCGGCTACCCTTTTACCTTCTATTATGTAGCTGCTTCCATCAGTGAACCAGGTCAGCTGAGTGTCTGGTAAGGGCTGGTCTTGGAGGTCCCTTCGGGTCCCCGTTTCTTCTGCTTAGTATCTCTTGGCAGGTATGCAGCACACTCTCCTGGGTGGACGTGTCAGGTAGTAGGGTAGCTGGGTTGAGGATGGCAGGCAGCCCGAACTGGATCCTGTCTCCATTCAGTAGGAGACTCTGGTAATGCGTCATGCGGGCGTTGGACAGCCACCAGTCAGGGGGCTGTCTGATGATGCTCTCCAGGGAGTGAGGGGCAATGACCGTTAGCTTTTGTCCCATAGTTAATTTGTCAGCATCTTTCACCAATACTGCCACTGCTGCCACGGACCTTGGACAGGCAGGCCAGCCACTAGCAACAGGGTCTAGCTTCTTGGAGAGGTAGGCTACCGGCCTCTTCCATGGCCCTAGAGGCTGGGTTAGCACCCTCTTATGATACACTTTCTCTGCCTCCTTAACTAAATCCTGTAGGGTATAATCTTGTAACCCTTCTATTCTCTGCAACTTTCTCTTAATATCTATTGCTGACTGCCCTATAAAAGCCATGGCCACGGAAGCCCTTTGCCCCTCAGAGGTAGGGTCAAACGGGGTGTAGCGCCTGAAAGCTTCCATTAGGCGCTCGAGAAATACTGATGGGGGTTCCATGGCCCCCTGGATAAACTCTCTTACCTTAGCCAAATTAGTGGGGCGTCTCGCTGCCCCACGGAGGCCAGCCACTAGAGTCTGGCGATAGACTGTCAGTCGCTCCCTACCTTCTGCCGTGTTGAAATCCCAGTCAGGCCTGGAGAGGGGGAAGGCAGTCTCTATGATATTGGGGAGCTGGGTGGGTTGTCCATCTGCTCCTGGTACATTCTTCCTTGCCTCCAATAAAATCCTCTCCCTCTCCTCAGTAGTGCAAAGGGTCTGCAGTAGCTGCTGGCAATCATCCCATGTGGGCTGCTGAGAGAACATTAAAGACTCCACCAGCCCGGTTAAGTGCTGGGGGTCCTCTGAAAAGGGAGGATGATTAGTTTTCCAGTTATACAAGTCTGCAGAGGAGAAAGGCCAATACTGGAGGGCTGAAGAGGAGCCAGTCCACCATCCGTTGCCACCAGCGGGGGCCCATAAGCCCTTAAGGGAAGGGCAACGGTAGTGTCGGGAACTACTCCGAGGCGGCTCCTGGTACCCCATGCAGGTCCCGTGGCGCCCTGAGTGGGCCCCGGCAAAGACTCGTTAAGGGGAGCAGAGGGGGCGACTGCAGGGGCCGGCGGTTCTTCTGGCTCTTCCTGACCCCCTACGGGGACCAAGGTGGGAGGGTATGGGGGAGGTGAGTCAAGGAGAAGGTGGTCAGCCTGGATTTTGGGATAGATCTTCTTGGGGGGTTCTAAGTGACTGGATTTCCCCCCAGAACTGGGAGATTGGGCGGCTAGGATCTGTGCGGCTGGCCGGGGCTTGGGTTTTGCCACCCAAGGTCGAATCCAGGGAGGTGGATTTTGCACCAGATCCTGCCAGACCACGATGTAAGGCTGCTGATTCGGATGGTCTCCAGGTTCCTTCTGAAAAACAATCTCCTTAACAGCAAGAATGACAGATAGATTAAAGGTCCCTTCTGCTGGCCATCCTACATTAAAAGCTGGCCATTCTGAGGAGCAGAAGGTCCGCCATGGGCCTTTCTTGACCTCAACTGATAGGTCACAACCTCTTCCCTTAACTTCAGCCCAATGATCTAATGTCAGACTAAGAGGGGTTGTCACAGTCTGTCCCATCGTCAGTTCGTACGTCGTTAGAAACACAAACAACAAAAATAACTACAACAAAAATGCTACAGACACGAGGACCCACCTACTCCACCTTGTCCGCCACAAACATACAACAGAACCAGAACCAGACGGGCGCCAATCTCTGATCCACCAGTTGAACCCGATCAGCACCCTTACCAACGGAGACTACCAGGCGTCCATGGTTCTCCTTCCACCCTTAGGGCATCCCCCAGGGCTGCAACCTGTGGCCCTCCGGGCACGTCTACCGACCACTGTTCGGCCACTCTCACGAGTCACCGAACGGCTGCCACCGAAACCGAAAGTACGCTCGCAGAACCAGACCAACTAACAAAACACAAGACAAAGACAGACAACTTCGGGGTACCCCTTCTTACCTCCAAGGTCGACTCCGCGGATGAGGGGGGCCGTCTTATCCCGGACGAGCCCCCAAATGAAGGACCTCCAAAAAGGAGACCCCCAACTCTATCCCTCAGACTGACGGCAACCCCAATCAACCACAGGAGGCGTCACTTGATGCAAACCGCAAGAGGTGTTTATTCCAGTGCGCTGGGACCTGACTCGTGACTCACGCAGGAGTCGAGGAGTCGAGTCCCTAGCAGAAAATCTTACAAGTTTATAAAGGCAGAAAACCACACATCGGGAGGGGTCGCACATGAAAGGGAGAAAAAGGGGAAAAGAAAAAGAAAAAAATGGGGGAGCAAAGCTGCCAGGAAATTCCAAAGGGGGTCTGAGTTGTCTGATAACATACAACATGTTTTACAATGTTTAACAACAGGGCGTAGATTCTGGTCAGTAGTTTCTGGTAATCCTACTGTTTGAGCACTATCTAGTTATCTGGCTCAATTTATTCTTTTACTCTCTGTTTGGGGCTGTTTCCTGGAACAGCTTTAGGGGCTTTTTCCCCATTACTGGGAGGGAGACCTTAGGGAGTTAAGGTAAAACAGCTTAAAAAAATGTTCATTCTTTCAGGTCACCATTTGGCGGGCTGACCTTTGTCTCAGTTGCTCTGCTCTGCTCCCTACAGTCACCTAAATTCTGACCTAACAATAGTGTTTCATAATTTTCTCCATCCTAACATGACCTGATTATAAGCCAGGGAAAAAGGGGTTAACAAGCCCTAGGCAGCCATTTCCCTGGGCAGGCTTCACTGAAGTGTGCATTGGAATGTAAGCTGCAAAAAACAGCAGGCCCAACAGGGGCACCAAACAGGAGACTAAAGGAAAAAAGTGTCCATTTTAACTTCTGGACTGTAACATGGAAAAATGGTTTTCAGTCTCTCTCTCTCTCTCTCTCTCTCTCTCTCTCTCCCTCCCTCCCCTCTCTCTTTGTCTCTCTCTCACTTTCCATCTCTTTCTCTCTCTCACACTCTCCATCTCTTTCTTTCTCTCTCTTTCTCTCTCCTCTCCCTGTTTCTTGCTCTCTCATACTGCTTTACTGAAATGATTTAAATGCCACGTCATTTCCCCCCCCAAAGACTCCTGTTTTTTTCTTAAATTCATATTTTTTTGAGGCCGTGATTTTGATCCAAATACCTAGGTTAAGTTTTCTGATCAGTTCTATTTTTATTCAACTATAGTCTTAAACATTTTAACATTGCAATGGAGATTCACCTACAAAAGGGTCTTTTTGCTTTTGTGTTTTGTGTACTATCATATTGTCTGTCTATATATGTGGGGCATTCATATATGACGTGCATGATGATATCACAATTGTATATAATGAGTGCACATGAATTCAAATTCAAAAATATGGATCCAAATACCCTTTGATTCATGTGATTTAAAAGTTCAATTTTAAATTGGGTAAACAAGTGAAGGCAAAATGTCTTTCAAATTAATTAACTCACAAGTCCTCCTCTAGGTGGTCAAACTAATATGATGTTTATTATAAAATCTCTAATATCCATTGTTTCTAGGACTTTTTTTCAACAGGAAGAGATGGCAAATACTGTTCAATACATTTGTCTAATATCTTAGATTTTATAGGAAAAATAAGCAAATTGGATCTGACAGTATTCATGGGATTAATCATGAATGCTTCACTGGAGACATGTTATCAATTTACAAAGTTAAAATGCTAATGGTTTATATAATATCAAGTACTTCTAACTTCTTGAATTCCATGGGATGATATACTTGAACATTGTGTTTTCATAAATGGTGTGAGCAAGTTAATTCCATGTACAAAGTGTCCAAAAGTTTTAATTGTGTGTTTCATTAGTGTACTATATATGACAGAAAGTACTTCTTATTAAAATTGAGCTATCTAAATTCAAAAATTTCATAAGGTTTGTTTCAGAGTATAAACAAAAAGAAGAGTCAACAGATAGGAAGAGAATTAGAAGGTTCTAAGTATAAAAATATATTGAATAGAAGAAAAAAGGTTCTGGGTAAGAAAGCAATTATGTGAGGAAATGAACAACTGAGGATCTATGTAAGTAAAGGACAACTTTCAACAAGCTCATGTGTAATTAAGCTGACGAAATGTATGTGAAACAATCAGTTAAAGCTTTTTAAGGTTTTCCCCTAATGTCAAATACTAATGTACTGATATAAAACCAAGGTTTAATCCATATCTTAACCGAAAAGAATTTCTTAAAACATTAATTATTTTTAAAATATTTTTAGTGTTAAACGATGTTTATTTTATTTATTTATATACAGTGCTGAGAATCAAACCCAGTTCCTTACACATGTGAGGCAAGTGCTCTATGACTGAGCTACCACCCCAGCTGCCGAAGTTATCCTTAATGTTATGTCTGTTAAATTTCATTCTTCAGAGCAACTAGTCTTCAGGAAATTAGGCTTTTATACAACTCTAATTAAACAGTAACAATTTGAAGTATTACACTACATTAAAGAGTCTAAATTTTTCTCTAAAACATAAACTTGGTTAATACAAAAACATCAATGTAATTGTGGTACTCTTACTCTTCTTGTATATTCAATGTGTCATGTCATCCAGGTGGACAAGTTGTCAAAGCCGGAAATTTTAAAAGAACATTTTACCAAGCTGATGTTCTCCAAACTAAATTGTCAGGCCTGGTGAATTTAAACTTAGAAGAATGACAAATTTAATTGGAGATTTATTCATATCATTTAATGTTCTGTAACTGAACCTAAATCTTATGTTACTTTCTACACTGGGATAAAAATGTAAATGTTTCTCTAAAAGAGAATTAGAGCCTAATCTGTTTATAGTTTAATGTCAAAACATGAAAGCATTTTCCACTTTGCCACACAAAGTAAATTTAAAAACTCTCTCACTGTTCTCTGATTCATGTTTTAAATATAATGTTATATTGTGTTAACTAATGTTCATGTAGACTCTGGAAAAAATGTATGCAAACTTTGTAAAATGACACTTAAGAAGAGGTAAGATCAGCCTCGGAACTAGAACACTTTACCTAAAAATTGCCAAGAGCCACACCTTACCTAACATAAGGCTCTGCCTTCCACCTTACTGCATGTAGGAACGGCTCCAAATAGGCTGGACTTCATTCAGCTCAGTTCCAGTTGGGTTCAGAAGATTGATATTTTTTGTAAAGATTACTGTGATCTCAAACAGGGATGTAGTATATTGTGCAGCTAAAACTCAACACAGGTATTACACAATCTGAACATGTTTTTACTCTTGTTAATTTCATTTGCATTTTCCTTGTAACACTGTAATTGTTGCTTGCTAATGTTTTCCAGAGGCACTTACTCCAAGAACATGTAACCTAGACTAATTTGAGACAATAATCCATCACCCACAAGACAGAGGGATGTAAAGCTAATTCCCAGTACTAATACAGACCCCCAATTCGATATGAGCAGTAAATGACTTGAAGGTTATGGACATTGAAGTTAAAGAACAGTACTCTGATGTTTAACAATTGAGGTTAAATAAAGGGCCAAGAAAATCAATATTTGGCCCTCGCCTCCTGAGTCAACCCGAACCCAGAGAGCTAGAGAACTTCTCTAAGGAGCTTTGCAACTATGGGCCAAATGACCACCTCCCAATCAGGTAGATTAATGAGACCACAGGAGAACAGAACTGAACAGGCTGAACCAGTGCACCTGCTGCAAAGAGGAGAGTCATTGGAGAAGAGGGGACATTCCTGATGCTTGGAGAGAAGCCAGCTCATCAAGAAGACCCTAACCCATTCTAGCAAGCAAATGACACTAAAAGAGCTAAGAAGTTGCTCTTACGTTCCCCCAGAGTGACCACTCTGGGAATTCAGCTATTTATTTAGTCATTCTTCTATTATTTAAATATATATATATATATATATAAGTTTTTAGTTGTAAATGGATTATTAGTTATTAATTAATTAATTAATTAATTTATTTATTTATATGTGGTTCTGGGTACTGAACCCAGGGCCTAACAAATTCCAGGCTAGCACTATGCCACAGAAACAACTTCAGCCCCTCAGCTGACCCTTACAGTAGATATGAACAAGATCATTTTGACCAGCTTGATCTTAAACACCTAGAAAATCAGCTATAACCAAAAGACGCCATACTTGGGCATTTAGAAGAAAAACAATGATTCTTTTAAATAACACTTAAATGTACACTTGTGTCAGTCCTACAGCCCTGATGTTCCAAAACTTCTGAGGTTTGTTCCTTATGAGGCTCATAGTTCCCCTGCCTTCCAAAATTAAACTAGCCTCTGTACCGTAATTTTTCCTACTCCCCAAACTGACATTTAACCCCCAACCAAAGCCTGCCCGTTCCAATAACAGCACACACTAGACTAGGAGAGCCCCCAACTTATTCCCTTACTAATAAGGCTAGAAACATCCGCTGGGAGGGATTAAAGAATTCTTCCTTACAGCATGTGTATTAATCCCTATGTTGTATTGTCTGAACCTTATTCAAGTACAATATACTGCCCCAAAAACGTGTATTATGTTAAATATGAGAACCTGATTAGGTCTTGAATACAAATAACAGTCCTCAATTATGTTACATGCTAAAATCATTTTTTAAATCATTTCCTTAACACTGAAAAATTAGTTTTCCATGCTAGAATTATACCTTTAACATTTTAAGGTAATCAGTCTTCATTTTATATGCTACAATTGTTTCCAGTAACCTAACAAGCTAGTTAAACTTCACGTACTACCATAATGTTTTTCTCCTCCCTATTTTAGTTTTACAGTTTTTCGATAAAGTGGTCAACGCAACCGCAACTGCTGGGGAACATTCCTCCTCCCTCCTGAACTCTTGCAGCAGCATAAAGAGTTAACATCACTTGCGAAGACTTCAGGACTTTCCTCACACATCCTCTCTATGTGCCCCCACATTCACTTCCAGAACTCTGAAAGGAAACCCCTTCCCCAACCTTGCCCCCTCCCTAGAAGTTGGAGACATCATTGCCTGAATCCATTTCTTCCTTTCAGAGCCGGGGATGATAGATATGGAAAATGAAAAGAAAAACAATCTCCAAGGTAATGAGGCCTGGAAAGAGGGAGTGAAAAAGGCAGCCATGCACTGACAGTCTTCATCTCCCAAGACAAATGATTTCCAGGTGCCCGGTGCAGACAGGGAGGAGTTGTGTTATCACCCCTAAAGTAACAGTCTCTAGGTGTTAATCTCCTTTAAAGTAAGCCCTCTCCATACACTATCCATAGACCCACCCACACCCAAAAAAAGTTCAAATTTTTGAGTGCCAAGAAAACTGATATGCTCACTAGACCACTCCTCATAATAACTTAAATAAACCCAGCCCTTTTCTTTGTTCAGAGGCTCATTTCCCACCAGGAAAGTGGGTGCCATTTCATCCCTGCATCCACTATTGGGGCATGAAACTTTGTTCCTGAATACACAGCTGAGATGATTTGTGAGGACTGCATCCTACCCAGGCTTTATGTACTAACAGTTGTGACTCGGGGAATCACAACTTTGGATAAAGCCCTAGGCATAAAATCCCACCTCCACTGTGCATGGAGACCTCACTCCTCAGGAAGGGTAGAAAAGACTAATGATTGCTCAAGAAGGAGCTAAGAAAA
This sequence comes from Sciurus vulgaris, assembly GCF_902686455.1. Classification (NCBI taxonomy): domain Eukaryota; kingdom Metazoa; phylum Chordata; class Mammalia; order Rodentia; family Sciuridae; genus Sciurus; species Sciurus vulgaris. The sequence continues at coordinate 24,154 of NW_027632379.1, forward strand.
CTTAACCAACAAAGTCTTTATTCAGGGCTAAGATGCTTCTTTTGAACCTACTCAGAACCAGGAATCCCCCAAAACATTAGGGCTCAGTCCCTTTCAGCTCTTACACTGGAGACCATTCTTAAGGAATGATATCCTTAAAGATCAGAAAACTGCAGATCTAGTGGCTAATATCACAAAATTGACCAAGTTGCAAACTGAAATCTGTAAATATCCCATATCTGAGCCAATCACTTCTCCACCTCTATATGAGCCTGGAGGTCTTGTTGTGATCAAGACTATACCTTCAAATTCTCCAAATTTAGACCTTTTTGGAAAGGACCTTTTCCTGTAATCTTATCAACCCTCTCTGCAGGAAAAGTGCTGGGAGAGGAGAATTGGATCCACCACTCTTGGGTTAAAGACAGCTATCCTGAGTTGACTCCCAAAGAAACTTGTCCTTCCCGAGGAACTGAGGAGCCTTACTCCTGCGCTCCAATAGACGACCTGAAATTTCCCTTCCACAAGAGACAATGGTGATATGTAAACTTCTCTTCCTCTCTATCATTGTAGAAAGAGCCACTGAAACCACTCCTTTTCTAGGTTGGCCCAACAGTATGCCACTAGGTTACAAAATGACAATTGCTGGATATGTGGACCATTACCCCATTTCAGCACTTTCGGACTGCCTTGGTGGGTATCTCCCTTACAAGGAAATGACTTGATAAATTTACTTAATTTAATTAATTTTACTTAATTTTAGGACAACAGGAAGAAAAACCCTCTTTACAAACTGCTACTCATGCCAATGCTAATTTATGGCCTATAAATGAAACTTCACTACAACCAGGTCGTGGTAAGATTTTTGCTTTAGTGCAGACCAACCTTCAGACTCCTACCACTGTTAAGAGTGAAGCTTGGTATACAGGGATCCCAGTTTCATGTATTGGTTTCTGAAGTATATCAAATCCTTCAACTTTTTTTGCTTCTTTTTCTATTTATTCTTCAGTGAGAGGAAGGTATACCAGCAGCTTGCACTTGCTGATTGTACTTTCTACTCCACTGTTCATAAACTACACCATCTGACTTCCCCAACTATGTTAATGCCACCATTGACCACAGACTTGATCACCAGTCATAGTTTCTTTGGTCTTGTCCATTACTCCTATAATCATGCTGGCTATAGAATCCTTGGCTCAGTTCACTGTACTCATCACAGTATATCTTGTCCCAGTTACAGCCCCTTTAGCATTGACAAAAACCTGCACTGTTGACTGATTCAGAATAGGCAATTTTCCTCGATTCTGTACAAGTTCTTGTAGGCATAGGTATTGGCAACTGCAATTTGTGGCTCTAGCTTCTCAATAGTGGGCAGAGCACTTGACAACACTATGATGGTCTTGGTCTTCATATCTTGCTCTGCCATCTCACACTGAATTCAAGTAGGAATACTGATTCTTTGTACTGGCATAAGCCAAGGAAGGATACCAGGTCATATGTGGAGCTCACCAAGGACCAGTTACCCACCCTGGATCAACTTCAACAGATGCTGTTTTCTTCCTGGAGGAGGAAATAATAGACTCATGGACTTCAGTGAATAGGGAAAGTTCCCCAGAAGGTACAGCAACCTCAACATGCTCACACAGTGCAACTACTGTGTGCTCCCACTGTATAACAACCCAAGAATACTAATGTAAAGGGGTCCAAACACAGGAGCAAAAAAGCAGGTTAACAGTAGAATACCTACTATGCCAATTAAGCTTTTAAGACCACCAACAGTTAAAAACCATTGTCCAAATAATGAGATTGGATCCCAGGTTTTACTGTCCTTCCAGGTTCAAACTGGCATATGTGCTAGTTTTCTGATATTGCTGGCTATGCCTTTAACTGCCTGTCCATTGTCATCTATTTGGATGCAACAGTCTGAACTGTTGAAATTTTTACATATTTCTCCTTTTAAGTCAGTACAAAATCTCATGTCAAGTGGTTTTGATAGATAGCCACCTGTGTCTGGGTATGTTGTGTTGCTAAGAACGCGAAGATTGTAGCAGTTTGATCAGTAATAAATTAAGGAACAGTTTGTAAGTGAATATCCAGTTTAGCATGTAAGCAGGAGTCCTTAGTTCTTGTCTTGTGCTCAGGAAGCAGAACCAAAAATGACAATAATCTTTGGGATAGCCAGTCATCATTTACCCCAAGTTTGTTGACCTCCTAGATTAAGTTTCTAATGGATACTTTTTTTCTTTGGCCCTAGATTCTCTACAAGGGGATCCCAAGATATTTTTGTAGAGACAAAGAGTTGTTCAATTACAGAATCTCTCTGGTGGTACATACCTTAAATATGTATGTATCACCCCTTATTTATAATAGATTGACTTGACACCATTGATTTTCACCATTTGGGGAGGAGTGGGGAAAGTCCCCCTTAAGATTATCAAAGGAAACCAAGTTAAATGATAGACAGATATATAGTTTAAAAACTGTAAGTTAAAAATTCAAACTAATAAAAAACAAATCCTAGAAAACCTATATAAGTAAGACAAAGTGATGTATAAATGAAATTTTGTTTCCAAGAGTTCAGTCAGTAGGAGTTACTATTATCTAACCTATAGCAAAAATCAAGCAGACAACTATATACATGGATAGAAATAAAGAGTGGCAATGCATTAGAGTATATGAACTATCTTAGAGGCCACATGAGTCCAATTGTCCTGGTGTTAAGTTTATCTTCTGCCATGCATTGAACAGTTAGTCTCTGAGTGGCTGCTGATGCAGGACTGTTGTCCTTCTGATCCTCAAGCTTCTCCAATGTTTCCTTCCTCTGGGTGATCAACTTAAGTCTGAAGTAGGGTCTAGAGTGCACTCCTAGTCCATGGCTTAGGACTTGAGCCTGATGTAATGAATCTAGGGACCTATCACAGTAACCTTTACTGCAGTTGGGGTGGATAAAATAACAGTGAAAGAACACTTCCAAAGAGATTTTGAGGGTTGAATATTCCATTTTTTGACTCAGATTGAATCCCAGCTTGAAGGAGTTTGCATCTGTGGTCAAATTTACAGGGAACATTTATCTAACTCATTGGTTGAGATAAGATTGGTTTAGGTAAGGTTTTTCCTAAAACTTGACGCTATTACTTCAGTGTCAAATCCCTATATCTCTTAAACCTCCCTGTGATCCCCTGATTAGTGCGGGAGGCTTCCACATGCTAGTTCATAGGGAGAGAATCCAGTCCTCTTAATGGCAATAGATCTAATCCTTAACAGTGCAGTTGGGAGGATTTTATCCCTTTGCAGGTGAATTATCTGACAGCTTACTTAATTGAGTCATTAAAGTTCTAACTATCATTTTTATTTTACCAGAACTCTGTGACCTATATGCAGTATGTAACTTCCATATGATATTTAAATTTTTGGTCAATAATTGTATCACCTCTGCTACAAAAGCTGGCCCACTGATCCAATGGTTATTAGAATGTCAAGTCTAGGAATAATTTCCCAGAGGAGCTCTAGCAAACTCTTTAGTCTTTTTAGTGTGGGTTGGGAAAACTTCCTCCCAGCTGGAATAAGAACACACACAAACCAAAAGATATTTATAGCCCTGTGAACATGGTAATTCAGTGAATTCTCTTTCCAAGTCCTCAAAAGGTGCTCCTTTTACAGTTTGGATTCCTAGTAAAAGCCTTAACCCCTGGTGTGGGTTGTGGCAAGCACAAGTTTTGCACTGTTCATAGGTCACCAGGGAGATGCTTTTAAACCAGGGGACAGAGAAATGCTGGCTCAGAACAGTCTCAGTGCCGTTTGGCTTATGTATGTTCCCTTGTGTAACTGTCTGATGATGGCAGAAGCTAGAGTCTCAGGGATGGCATGTGACCATCAGAAAATCTCCACCTGGGAGATACCTTCCTTTTTCAGTCTTAAACCAATACACTCATGTTAGGAATATATTGGCTCCTGTTCTTAGTGGGTCAGGAAGAAGGACAGCATTTAAGCCTGGGGCTGGATTTCCTTCCTGTTTCTGGTGGACAGCTAACCTTGCTTCTCTGTCTGCTCTCCAGTTACCCTGGGCAACTGCAGGGTTTCTCTTTTTGGTGGCCACAGAAATGTGTAACTGCAACTTTTTTTTGAATGCCCATACTACCTTTAGAAGATTAGGAATTTTCTATTCACATTTAATACTTTCTTCACCTGAGTTAATTAGCCCGTTTCCCTTATATAAGGCCCCATGAACATTAAGAGCAGTCAAGCATACTTTCAGTATGTGTAGATATTTACATAGATTGTTGCTGCAGAGTGCTTTGGTCAGAGCAGTAAGTTCTGCCTTTTGTGCTGAAATTCCTTGACAATGGTGGAGTTCAGAAAGACTACTGAATATCCACCAAGACATAACTCATTCTTTATGAAAGTGCTTCTGTCTGTGAAGTACTCCACATCAGGGTTTTTGAGTGGCAAGTCTATCAGGTCCGACTTACTGGAGGAAACTTTATGATCTCAGTGCAGTTGTAAACATGTTGCCCAGTCCCAAAGAGCAGCAGAGTTGCTGGGTTTAGGTTTCAGACAATTTTAATGCAATGTAGACATGTGAATTTTCACATAATATGCCCTGGAATTAGTCAGCCAATATTGTCCTTTGTGATCCTACAATGTCAAAACTGAATGAAGAACTCTGACAACCAATTTTTATCCCATAGCCAGTTACCAGCTTCCAACAACAGAAGGGCCATTGCTTCAAGAACCCATAAACAAGGTGGCCAGCCTTGGACTACAGAATCCACTTATTCAAAATGGATGGTATCATTTGTAGCCTTTGAGTCAGGACTCCTACCATTCATGGACATACAGAAAGAAAGGGTTTGTGAGGTCATGGAGTTCTACTCAGGTGCACTAGTGAGTGCTTGTTTAATGTCCTGAAAGGCTTTTTGTGGTTCTGGCCCCCACATCAGAGGGTCCTGTTCTCCCCACTTTGTAGCCTCATAATGGGGTTTGGTCACGTAACTGAAAAGTTGGGGATGCATATATGACTGAATCCAGCAGCCCCTAAGATCTTTCTAATCTAATGGAAGGTTGAAGGGACTGAAATTGAACTAATTGTTTATTTCCTTTTGAGGCCCACTTGCCATTGTCCCTGTCAGATAGAAACCAAAGTACTTGACTTTTTCTCAGCTTATCTGAGCTTTCTTCTTCATAGGAGAGTGAGAAGCATCATGTCCCTTTCATGCAGTCCTCTCTGATTGTACCGACCAGCAACATACCATCTAGATACTAGAGCAATGTGCCCCCACATAGTTTCTCAGGAAAGCCTTTTAAGTAGTACTGTCCTGAAGATGGTGAGTTTTTGAAGCCATATGGCAGCCTGATCCACGTCATCTGACCTTTAGTTGGGGACATTTTTTTTCTTCCAGTGTCCCTCTAGAGGGCAGTAGGCACATTAGCTTAGCTTAGGTCCTGGGCCTAGTGGTCCCTCCATTCAGATCTTCCTTTGGCTCTGAATTTGGCCTTGGTTTTAATATTTATTTTGGATTTGTCCTGGTGGGATGCCCTCTCTGGGTGACTTCTGGGTTTGCAATGAGTGCAGCTGCAAGGAGATTCATCCTCTTCATCTTTTGGTCTGCTTCTTATTGAGCTTCTTAGTCTCAATTGAAGAAAATTGTGGTGGCAACTTCTATCAATTCACTGGCATTCTTTTTAGTCAACTAAGTCCAGAAAAATCCTCTAGGAATTGGAGATCTTCCAAATGTCTCTCTGAACTTGTTTTATCTGCTAGTTATTTCATACCTGAATCAAAGGGAAGGAAGGACTGGACAGTGTAACGCAGTCATACACAGAATTGGCTGAAGCTTTCTCAGACTTTGGAGTACTCTGATATCTTGTTCATGTTTAGGGCTGTCTTATTCATGTTTAGCCTGCCCATGAGGGTATCTTGATATCTCTTTATCTTTGGGAGATTTTCCCCTTTGTTGGGGTCCCACTCTGAGTCTGTGTTGGCATTGGGTATGGGAATAGTCTTGGATGTCACCTTGTGTGTTCAGAGCATGTTTCTCTAGCCAGTTTAAAGTTGCTCAGGTCATAGCTCTGAATTCTTCTGTCAACCCATGTGGGCTGGTGGGTCTCAATACTGGAACTGCATCAGATCATCGATGGCCCAGATCTTTTCTGTGTAGGAGGAAGTATAATTTTTTTCAGTTCAAGAGATAGTGTTGAAAAGCTGGCACAGAAAACTGCATTTTTCCCTCAGACACTTCCCTTCTGGTCATCATAGGCAGGTCCTCTAGTCTCTCAAATGGCATATTGAGAGCTCTTATCTGGGTTGCGGCTCTGGTCTTAGTACAAAATTCCACTCTAGGTCTCAGGGGTGGTAGAAGAGTCTCTGTCCTTGGGAAAGACTTTGACACTGAGGGCATTGAGGAGAAAGGAGTAGCTAGGGTTGAGGGGCCACCATTTGTTGCCTCTGCTGACAAGGAGACTGAGGAGGCAGTTTGCTGTCTCAGTGATCTTGGCAAAGATGGGTAAAGTGGTGCATAAGTGATAGGTTCTCTTCTGGCTCATGGAAAACTATTTTCCTCTTTGACTTCCCTTTGTCAGGTTTTTCTCTGTTTTGTTCCCATTACTTGGGGCTTAGAGGCAACTATGTTAATATCAACTTGGATTGTCCTTCAGACAGGCTTTCAACCAAGTGGGCTACATCTGTACTATCTCTTGCCAAATGTCAACATAAGGGATTTGGTCTGGGTGTCCAGGAGTTCTTACAATTATTAAAATGACCATTCCAATGACAATTTTGTCTGAAGATCCTTCTGGTGACTGTTTCCTCTCAAAGGTTGGCCATTCTAATTTGCAAAGTATAAGCTTTTTGGAGTGAGTTTCATTCCAAAGTTACCATTAAAACTTTTCTTAAAGTTTTCTAACATACATTTAAAAAGATTTAGTTTCCTTTGTGTGGCTTTCATGTTCTACCCTACATCAGTGTTGCACTTTGGACAAGACTAGTTTCATCCATCTGTGGCCAGTCCCCTTACAGGGAATTAGGATCCTCTTAGTCTTATAGGTCAGTATCAATCCCCAACCTGAGGCTTCAACCTAGATATTGGTTGCTGGAAAATCTGCAACAAACTGTACGAGGCACCACAGAACTGTGTGTTGCTACTCTACAATTGCTTTGACCCTTGGTTCAGGTTGGAACCTTCCCTTGTCTGTCTCATTCACAGTTTTTCACACACTTTCACACAAACATAGTGAGAGCAAAATAACCATACCACCCAAATTCCAAATATTCCACAAATTCCACTACTGAAAATGGAATTCATGGTTTCCCTCTACTTGCTGGCCCCTAAACAGAGACTACTCAGGTGACTCCCTAAGTCCAATGTGGCACCTTTGCAGTCACCTCACCTATAGGCAAAGAGTTGACTGGTGCACCAAGAAGTATTGTCCTCTGATATTCCAGAGAAGTCAGTCCTGGAGATAAGAGAGACAGAAAACCTGTCATAACCACATGGTCCCATATGGGTCATCAACTGATATAGGACAAAAAAGTCTGGATACCTGAGGAATTTTCAGGAATGAGTTTTATTGACTGCAGGGTTCAGAGGAGACTCTCACCTATATATCTTGTTCTGAACAATGAGTATAGAAATTCTTTGAACTTTATACCCAGTCAAGGTGAGGGGCTAGAAGTTCATATGAAAATAGCATTTAGTTATATCCTTTAGACTCAGATTTCACAAGTCCTTTTAATTTATCTATTTAATTTGCAAACCCGGTATTTACAAAAAGAGGAAACTACCAACCCAATGCCCTTCTGCATGCAGAATTTTTGCTGATAGAAAGCAAAAGGGATGACCCACTTGTTTGTTACATATGCAAATTAAGTTTCTGCTTAATCATGATAAGAGTCATTTGGGTGGGGGTCTCTGGCCTACTTCAAAGGTATTACTTTTATAGACAAGTTGCTTTATTGAGAGGGTAAAGATAATAAAACTAAAAACTATGTTTAATAGTTCAAATCTATTATGCACACTAGATTGCTTTGTTCTCATCAGGATTTTTTCTGGTCTGAGATAATATTTCCAAATCCTTTGTGTAGAATATGGAAAATAAGTCCAAGGAAATTTTCTCCATCTATGGTTGTTCCCCCACCTACCTTATGTAGGGTAAAACTGAAGCTTTTTTCACTTAAAAGGCCAGACCTCAGCCAGAAGGAAAGCAGGAAGGGAAAATGGGGAGAACACCAGAGGAACTCCCACCTGACTGGCACCTGATTCCCCCACTCTAATGGGTCAGTTGACCCCCATACAATAATCCCCAGGAAATTCCTGTCCATATTCCTGGCCCACCTTAATGGATCAGTTGACCTCAATACAATGAACCCTTGGAACTACCCTCCAGTCCCACACTAAATGAAGTCTACAAACTCAGACACTTGCTTTAGCCCATTGCCATTTTTCTCTCTGAAAATGAGCTACATCAGGTATTTGAGTGATTGATTCTACAAAGAATAAAGAAGAGCTTGCTGATCTCAGGTCTTCTTCCTGCCTCTCTCACCTACATCCTTTGTGCTTTCACTATCTTTTGTTTAAAATTGGATAAAAAAGGAGTCTTCTGATAGAATCAAATTGTCTATCACATCCCTTCCAATGTCAGATAACTCACACAAGAGAAAAGGAAAAACACACAGAAACCAAGATTCTTGACCAAAATGTTTGGAAGTGTCATGAGAGAAAATTACAGAGAGTAAGGAAAAAAACATCAGTCACTTGTCATACCTCACCTGAAAGTAAACAACCAGAGATAATACAGGTAGTTTTTATGCAAATTAAAATTCAGAACTGCTGATTCTTTCAGAATTTGCCTTTTACAGCAATAAGCATCTGATATCTTAGGTTTAAGTTCTACATATCAATCCTGCAATGAACTGGCAGCCAAGTGACTTGGAAGCTCCAATTATCTTAGTATGGACTAAGCAGAGATGATTTGAGACATACTAAATCCCCCTTCTCCATCTGAAATTGGAATGATTCCTCAAGCTGAGAATAAAGACTGGGAGGCTTCAACCCCTTTCAAACAGCTTCTTCAATCTATTCATTCATCTCTAACATCTTATCTTTTGCTATTTGCTGCTCTCGGGAAATTCTTGCTTCTTTTGATATTACAAGGAATCTGGGGACACAGAATCTGTGAAATGCCTGTGAAACTCCTTTTGGTCAATGATTTGGAAGATCATGAAAGTTATAAACTCCTGTTTTTTTTTTTTTTTTTTTTTTTTTTTTTTGTCCTAATATGCCCCTTTCCCTTTTAAAACTTTTGGTTGTCCAAGAGCTTTTTGGAGATGGGACTTTTAAAACACTTAGCAGATGTGAGGGATGAATATTCAAATCTTGCCCATTGTCACCCCCCCCAAACCCCTCTGGGATCCGTTGTTTCCCAGAGTTTCCTCAATATTTGTTGTGCCCCATTTTAAGGCTAATTTGCAATGGGGGAAGGTCAAAGTCCAGGGCCCAGCATTTCAGTATTTGCCTCCCTCCTTCAAGATGCCCTGGGATTGGGAAGGGGCTAATGTTTGCTTTTGGTGGAGATGCTAGGGATGAACCTGGGAAGGGATGGAAAGTTTGCTTTATCCCCTCAGGGCCCATTGTTATTGGAAAAGTGTATATTGGGAGAGGTTTAATGTTTGGCCAATTTCCCCTCCCTCCTCCTGAGGAACACTGTCCCTCCATTTTTCTTGGGGAGAGAAGAACAGCCGGCCTCTGCAGTCCCCCCCTCTGCTCCCCCTAACAAGTCTCTGCCTGGGCCCACTCAGGACACCACGGGGCCTGAACAGGATACCAGGAGCCGCTGCGGAATAACTTCCAACACCACTATTGCCCTTCTCCTAATGGCTTATGGGACCCCACCGGTGGCAATGGATGGTGGACCGGCTCCTCTTCAGCCCTCCAGTATTGGCCTTTCTCCTCTGCAGACTTGTATAACTGGAAAACTAATCATCCTCCCTTTTCAGAGGACCCCCAGCACTTAACCGGGCTGGTGGAGTCTTTAATGTTCTCTCAGCAGCCCACATGGGATGATTGCCAGCAGCTACTGCAGACCCTTTGCACTACTGAGGAGAGGGAGAGGATTTTATTGGAGGCAAGGAAGAATGTACCAGGAGCAGATGGACGACCCACCCAGCTCCCCAACATCATTGAGACTGCCTCCCCCTCTCCAGGAATGACTGGGATTTCAACACGGCAGAAGGTAGGGAGCGACTGACAGTCTATCGCCAGACTCTAGTGGCTGGCCTCCGTGGGGCAGCGAGACGCCCCACTAATTTGGCTAAGGTAAGAGAGTTTATCCAGGGGGCCTTGGAACCCCCATCAGTATTTCTCGAGCACCTAATGGAAGCTTTCAGGCGCTACACCCCGTTTGACCCTACCTCTGAGGGGCAAAGGGCTTCCGTGGCCATGGCTTTTACAGGGCAGTCAGCAATAGATATTAAGAGAAAGTTGCAGAGAATAGAAGGGTTACAAGATTATACCCTACAGGATTTAGTTAAAGAGGCAGAGAAAGTGTATCATAAGAAGGAAACTGAGGAAGAGAAGGAGCAAAGGAAAGAAAAGGAGAGAGAGGAAAGAGAAGACAAAAGGGATCATAAGCAGGAGAAGAACCTAACACGGATTTTGGCCGCAGTAGTAGGTGAGAAAGGCCAGGAAAAAACACAAGGCAGAGCTAAAAAAAAAAGGGTCAGGTAACCTGGGCAACCACACTCCATTAGACAAGGATCAGTGTGCCTACTGCAAGGAGAGAGGTCACTGGGCTAGAGAGTGTCCTAAGAAGAAGACCGGGCCATCCAAGAAAGCATTAGCCCTAGAAGAAGAAGATTAGCGGGGACGGGGCTCGGAACCCCTCCCTGAGCCTAGGGTAACACTAGAGGTGGAGGGGAAGCCAGTTGAGTTCTTAGTGGATACTGGGGCTCAACACTCGGTCCTGCTTGAACCGTCTGGGCCCATCTCCCACAAGAAATCGTGGGTCATGGGAGCTACAGGGCACCAGCAGTACTCATGGACTACCCGAAGAACGGTAGACTTAGGAACGGGACGGGTAACCCACTCGTTTCTAGTCATCCCCGAGTGCCCTGCACCTCTACTTGGGAGAGATCTCCTAACCAAAATGGGAGCTCAGGTTACCTTCACCCCTGATGGCCCAGAGGTGACCCGAAGCAAGAGAATAACTACTGCCCTGACTATGCGCCTGGATGATGAACACAGGCTTTTTGAGAGACAGGGAGCAAAAATATGACACATAAATAACTGGTTGAACAGGTATCCAGCAGTGTGGGCGGAAACAGCTGGAACAGGACTAGCCACAGAAAGACCACCCATAGTTTTAGAGCTTAAGGCCACATCTACTCCTGTGGCTGTACGTCAATACCCTATGACTAAAGAGGCCCGGGAAGGAATTAGGCCCCATATCCAGCGCCTCCTTCAGCAAGGTATCCTAGTGAAGTGTCAGTCACCATGGAACATTCCCTTGTTACCTGTTAAAAAGCCTGGCACAGGAGACTATCGCCCGGTACAGGACTTAAGAGAAGTAAACAAGCGAGTACAGGACATCCACCCCGCTGTACCTAACCCTTACAGCTTGCTGAGCTCTCTTCCCCCGGATCATATTTGGTACACTGTCTTGGACTTAAAGGACGCTTTCTTCTGCCTGCGACTACACCCTTCCAGTCGAAACATCTTCGCATTCGAGTGGAGGGACCCTGACTCTGGGACAACAGGACAATTGACTTGGACCTGATTACCCCAGGGGTTCAAGAATTCCCCGACCCTCTTCGATGAAGCTCTCCACCAAGATTTAGCCCACTTCCGTGCCAGCCATCCCCAGGTAACACTTCTGCAGTATGTAGATGACTTACTACTGGCCGGGGCCACAGAGGAGTGTCAACAGGGCACGGGACTACTGCTAGAAGAACTTGCCCGCTTAGGATATTGGGCCTCCGCCAAGAAGGCCCAGATCTGCCAAAAGGAGGTAATGTACCTGGGGTACGCCCTCAAAGGGGGGCAGAGATGGCTAACAGAGGCCAGAAAACAAACTGTGACTCAGATACCCGTTCCTCGCCAGGTGTGAGAATTTTTAGGGACTGCGGGGTTTTGCCGCCTGTGGATCCCCGGGTTTGCTCAGATGGTGGCCAAAACAATACTAGAAGTCATTTTCCCGAGGTTCGGGGTGCCCAAGGTAATAGGGTCAGACAACGGCCCTATTAGGGCCAGATAGGTTGCCCAGGTAGGTCAGGGACTGGCCAAAATCCTGGGGCTTAATTGGAAATTACATTGTGCTTATTGGCCCCAAAGCTCAGGGCAGGTAGAAAGAATGAATAGAACTTTAAAAGAGGTCATGACTAAATTATCCTTAGAGACTGGCATAAGAGACTGGACAGTCCTCCTTCCCTTTGCTTTGTTTCAGGTGCACAATACCCCTGGCTCCCTCAAGCTAACTCCTTTTGAAATCCTTTATGGAACTCATCCCCCACTCATTACCATACAACACCTTCCTTCCCCAGAATCTTACCCCTCTCAATCTCTGTACACCAGATTAAAATAAAAGCCCTTGAGACTGTGCAGAGGGAGGTGTGGAATCGGTTGGTCAAGGCCTACAAGCCTGGGGACCTAATAAGTGCTGGACTGGTACTAATGCTCAGGCAACAATACCAGTCCCTCCGCCAAGGAAATAGCTTTGGAGAAGAGTATATAGAGACAGAAGTTCCATGATTAGAACTTACCAAAAAGTAAATGGGGGAATGAAAGAATAGACTTTTTTTTAAGCTGTCTGTTTTATCTCAACTCCCTAAGGTCTCCCTCCCAGTGATGGGAACAAAGCCCTTAAAGCTGTTCCAGGATATAAGATTACCAGAAACTGTTGACCAGAATCTACGCCCTGTTGTAAAACATTGTGAAACATGTTGTATGTTATCAGCAAACCCAGACCTCCTTTGGGATTTTTCGGCGGCTTTGTTCCCCTTTTCCCCTTCTGTGTGGGACCCCTCCCAATGTGTGGTTTCTGCCTTTATAAACTTGTAAGATTTTCGGCTAGGGACTCAACTCCTCGACTCCTGCTTGAGTCATGAGTTGGGTCCCAGCGCGCTGGAATAAAAGCCTCTTTCGGTTTGCATCAAGTGATGCCTCCTGCGGTTGATTGGGGTTGCCGTGGATCCATGGGACAGAGTTAGGTTCTCCTTTTTGGGGGTCTTACAACACAAGCAACATTGTTTTGGTATTAACAATTGATAGCATTTGCAAATAAATGGATGGAATTGGAACTATCATGCCAAGTGAAATAAGCCAAGCCCAAAAAACCAAGGCGAATGTTCTCCTGAGAAGTGGAGAATGATATATTTGGGGGTGTGGGGGGGTGGGGATTGAGAGAAGAAGTTTCGATTATGTAAAATGAAATGAGAGGGAGGGGGGTATGAATAATGGTGAATGAGACAGATATCATACCCTATGTACTTGTATGATTACACGAATGGTATAACTCTACATGTGTACACCATAGATTGGTTGTACAAAATGATGTACCCTATTTGTGTACAATGTATCAAAATGCAATCTGTAAAAACAATTAAAAGTTAAAATAAAAGAATAAAAAAAATTTGAAAGCTACCACCATTCAATTGAAACCAAAGCAGGGACAGAAAGCTGTGCCATCTCTATTACATTGTTGTTTTAGAGGCAAAAGCATAAAAATGAAGTTATGAATCCAAAAGTTGAAAAGTATTTGTAAAATATGTGAGAGTTAAGAATAATTTCTCTCTTATATAGAAGGGCTGGAGGGAGAGAATTCTCAGCAGGAGGACAGGGTGTGTGACTAGGTGGTAAAGTGCTTATATAGCATGATGCCAGGCCCTCAGGGGAAGATTTTCTGTAAGGACCTGAGAAATATTCATGAGTTGACTAAGCAGTTGGATGCAAAAACAAAGTATCTCCAAAACCCTAGAAATGGAATGAAACAGGCAATGAACCTTATTGCAACAAAATGAGGAAAACAGTTAATATATACAACAGTAGGACAAAATGCTTCCACTAAATAGTTTTTAAAAATAGTTTCTTAAAAACACCTGCTGGCTCACTAGAGGAATTTAGTTCACCTTGGTCAGAAAAGAGCAGAAGGAAGATCCTGAAAACGATCAAAAGCAGTACATTTTGTACAGAATGGAGCAAAATAAATCATGTAGCATCTGAGTTGATCAGAGGGACTACAAATAGTAACATATTTGTGCATCACAAGTTAAACCAAAGGAGAAAGGTTATTTGTTTTGTTTCAAGGTAAAAATGAAGATTGTATATCTAATCAACTTTTACTAATCTCAGGCCTGCTTAGCAGAGATTAAACATAACATCAGTTAAAATTGATATGAGAAAATGCTTCTAGCTATGTCACATTTCTTCCTAAGATTAAACTCTTGATTTTAGGGAAATTGCCTATGTTTGGGAAATACCAAAATAATAAATTAAAAGAAAGAAAATGATAAAGTAGCACATTATGGTAGAAATGCATTGCTGTTCCAGGCTGGGCAACTTGGTGAGTTCCTGTGTCAACAATTAAACAAATGAGCAAACAGGAAAGAAAGAGAAGAGAAAGAACTTAATATATGCCTAGAACTGTCCAAGGAGGTGGGGAAAAAAAAAACAATGACATACCTTCTTTTTATTTGTATTTCATTGAGAGTTACCCCAAATGAGTCATCATCTTCCTTTTCATACAATGGTGTTCATATCTGAGAGGTTCTATTAATAACCTGTCCAGCTATTTTTTGTTTATTTGTATTTGTGGTAGTGAGAATTGAGCCCAGGATCATGCACATGATAGGCAAGCACTGAGTACATCTCCTGCCCTTTTAATTTAAGTTGAAATGAAGTCTTGCTAAGTTGCCCAGGTGGCCCAAGACTTTATGTCCTTCTGACTCAGCCTCGTGAGTAGCTGTGATTACAGTCATGGAGTTCCATGACCAGCACTTTTGTGTAATTTTAACAAAAACATATTTAAATATACATAATACTAAGCTCACCATTTCAACCCAAATTGTACAATTCAGTAGTACATTTGCAGTGTTGGGCAACTGGAATATTTCATAACCCCATATAGGAAAACCTGCTCCCATTATAACACTCAATCCACAGGTTCCCTCCCTCCCAGTTTCTGACAATCTTTATTTTCTTCCTGTTTCTAGGGCATTTCAAAAGGAATCACTTATTATGTGGCCTCTTTCACAGACCAGCTTTCAAGTTTCATCGATGTTATATAGCATGTATCACTTTTTGTTGTTTTTATTTCATATTTTGAGATGATATATTTTCTATACTAACCCTGAACTGACCTGTTTCTGGTTTTAGGAAGTCTAAAACTAGATTCTAAAACTGAATTATACCTGAACACAATTAAGACAGTTGATTCTACTCTAAGATACAATTTTTTTTTTTTTTTTTTTAACTAGGAATAGAACTCAGGGTCACTAAACCACTGAGTCACATCAGCACTCCTTTTTTTTTTTTTTTTTTTTTGTATGTTATTTAGAGACAAGGTCTCACTAAATTGCTTAGTGCCTTACCATTGCTGAGGCTCTCTAAACTTATCCTCCTGCCTCAACCTCCCAAGTCCCTGGGATTACAGGTGTGTCCCACTCTGCCCAGTTCTTAAAGTACATTTTTACTGTGTCATTTTGTTGTTGCTGTTTGCTTGTTTGCTTCTTTCAATGCTGGGAAGTGAAGCCAGAGCCTGGAACATACTAGGTCACTGTTCTCATAGTGAGACACACCTCCAGCCCAAAATACTTATTTTGAATTAGACCAAATAAAAATATAGTTCCATTTTCTTTGTACCTTTTGAATGTTGAGATTCACTGTGGAGTATTCAAATATGTACATATGAAAGTTATGTCAGAATCATTCCACTGTCTTTCCTTTTCCCAGGGAAGCACCATTCTCTTTTGTCTGCTCCACTGAACTATTCTTCCTGATTAACTCACCCACTCCTGTTGTGTGGTAGCATACATACATAAGAGAGAACATTTGACCTTTGGTTTTGGGGGATTGGCATGATAATTTCCAGATCCTATGACATTTTAATATTAATTTATCATGACATTAATTGGTTAACCCCCATTTGGTAAGGTGGATCATTTGCATATACACCAGGATTTCTTCTTTTATCTTCTTTTTTTTTTTAATTTTATTCTAGAAATATTGGCATCATTCTTATTTGGTCTTGTTGAGGCTTCATTTTAAATATTTATTTATTTGATTGTTTTGGTACAAGGGATTTAACCCAGGGGTGATTAAAGACAGACATAACCCCAACAGTTTTCTTTTTATGTTTTAATTGATGCAGGGTCTCATTAAGTTGCGTAGGGCTTTGGAAGGTAGCTGAGATTGACCTTTAACTTCCTGATCCTACTTCCTGAGACTCCCAAGCCCATGTGATTACAGTAGTGTGCCACCAGGTCTCCAGTTCCTTTTAACTTTAACAATTAAATATTACATTTGTTACAGATTTGACATACATGCCCTTCATTTTATTGAGATGGTCGCTTCTTTGACAAGAGTTTTATTTAGAAATAATATTGACTTGTGCCAAATTCCTTTTCTGCATCTATGGAGATGATTATAAGATTACTATCTTTCATTTTCTTACTACTATCACATTTTTACTTGCATATGCTAAACTACTGAAGCTTTCTTTATCTTGATCTTTTAATATACTAGTCTGCTGGTATTTTGTTGTGTGATTTTTTTTATTTATGCTGATTAGGACCATCTACCTATAGTTTGCCCTTTTTGATGTGTACAATCTAGTATAAATATCATTGTAATGCTGACCTTGTAGGATAAATGTGTATGTATTCCTGCCTCTTTGATTATTTTGAAGAGTTAAAAAAAAACAAAAAAACTAGTTCTCTTTCAGTGTTGCATAGAATTCCAAAATGAAATTATAAAATTATAAAATTCTGGAACTTATTTTGTTGAGAGACTTGATTACAGGTTCAATCCACTTATTCATCATTGGTCAATTCTGTTAGGGAAGTTAGAGCAGCTGGATGGGGGCAGGGCATCAGGGAGTCACGCATATGCCAAAGAACAACTAATCAGACGCTGGGCAGATAAACCCTAGTTTGGTCTTGCAACTGCCCACCAATCAATGGAGTCCCCAGCCAACCCCAGGGGAACAATAAACCCTCACGCTCCCCCCGCCCATCCCGGACTATAAAATGCCACCCTATCAGCCAGATGCCTTTGGCATTCCATCCTGGCTTTCACTCTGGAGGACTGGTGAATCTTCCCGGAGAATCGACCTCAATAAAGCTTTGTTCAGCTGCTTTTGGTCTAACTCCTTTTTGGCTATCCGCATCTGACCTTATAAATTCATATTCCTGATTTTTTAAAATAGTTCAGTCGTTATGGTCTTACCAAAAACTCAGTTCTTGTCCCTGATTTCAATCCAGTGTTGAGGACAAGATTTTGAGAAAAGAAAAATGTTTTATTGCTTTGTTAGTAAAGGAGAAAAAAGGGGGACTCCTATCTCAGAGGCTGCAATTTCAACTGTCAAGGGAACAGGGGACTTTTTAAAGAGGTAATTCCAACGCTATGTTTCAGTTGTAGTCTGACAGGACCATAATTTAATTGCAATCTTGAGAGATAGCAATTTCTTTGAACTTCTGTTCCCTATCCTGATATTTGGATTCCTTCAATCCTGTTGTGCATGAGCTCAAGGGTAGATAACTCTGCCTAAGATAGGAAGAAAATTAATTTGCTTCCCCCATTAGGAAGGGAGAGAGAACAAAGAAAAAGGAAAAAATATCATGTTACTTCTAAAATAAGGCATAGTGTAGAGCACAAATACTGTGTTCAGAGTGTGATATGGATTCCTTTTACAATGGTTTATATCTTTCTAGGAACTTGTCCAGGTATTCTAAGTAGTAAAATTTATGAATGGATAGTTTATAATACTCTCTTGGATCCTTTGTATTTTTGTGATACATGTGATTATATTTATTAATTTTTGATATAAAAATTTAAATTTCTTATAATTTTATTGCTTATTACTATTCTTGTTATAAGTTCATTTGCCTCTTATCTTTTATATGGTGGATGTTTAATAATAAAACAGAGTGTTCTGTATTTAAAAAATTTATGTAACAGAGGTTGTGCTTTCAAAAGTTTCATATTTCTTATTAACATCTTCTTCCATCAACTTTAAGATATTCCTTAGCATTTTTTTGAAATTTGGGCCTAATAATGATAAAAATCATTCAAATTCTATCTGGGGTTCTGCTTGGAACAGGGTTTCACTGCAGTACACATAGTACTGATTTTAAAGTGCAAGGCCTGGGCTTCATTCTCCTATTCATAGCAGCAGGATATGCTTCCATTCTACATTGGTTAGAGTTTGGGAAGGAGTCACTTGAACAGCTTTCTTCTCCTTACTGTAAACTTTAATTGGAGTCTAGCTGTAAAGGTTAAGGGGAGAGCAAATAAAGAGGCAAACACACAGTACGGTGTACAGCAAGAAGTACCTTTTATGGGCAAGTCAGTTCAGTTTTATTATCTATTCCCAGGTTACTTCAAGTTACATTGTTACCTAGTGCAGTTAGATTTGCTCATGTGCAGATCAGCCTCTCAGAGTTAACCTGTATCAAATGTTTTTATAGTAAGATAATGTCTCCAGACCTCAAGGGCAGAGAGTTGCAGAGAGTTTCTAAGCCATTCAATCAGAAGGCCTTACTGTACTGAGTTTGTTCACTCAAAAGACTTTCACTCCTCTACATTGACTGACCTGAAACCTCTACACTTCACTTCCTACAGTACTTCTTTTCCAGTCACAGACACTATAATCTCTTACCTGGTTTCCTTAACTCTTGGGAAGATAGTTTGTTATATGTCCAGGGGTTGGTAATCCCTGAAGGATATTACCATCTCACTCTGAGATTAATTTTTAAATTATGATATATTTTATTCCTTTTCTACATATTTGATTTTTTTTTTTTTTTTGGTGTTCTTACAGATATAATTCTTTCATTATTATCATTCTTTAATTTTAATTCTTAGTTTTTTTAATTAACAATATGTAAGTGGTATTTATATATACATATTGACCTTAATTCAGCAAAATTGTTTTAAATATACTCATTCTAGTAGTTTCTTGATAGATTTAATCTGTCAGTAAAAACAGCTCTTGCTTCTAAAAGTTTATGTCTGGAAAAAGTATAAATTTTGTCTTATTTCCTTTGAGTTGGGAATCATTCTTTCCAAATAAAGTTTTCATTGAGTTCATTACTTATTTTAAATATGATGTAGCAGAGTGTTTTAAATATAAATACATTTTCATATTTTACAAACTTCTTTTCACCATTGACATAAAATACAATTTTATTCATTTTTTTTTAAAGAAAATCTGGTAAATTATAGTGGTCTCTATTCCAATGTTACATTTGTTTTCTTGTCATATACTTCCCTTTGCCATTACTGCTTATATTCAATTTTAAAAAATATTGATATTACCTATTTTGTTGATATTTTATCTGTATTAGTAAGGGACATTATATCATAGTTATGGTTTATTGTGCCAACCAAGATTGGGCTAAAACTTCCAGAGTCATGAATCAAAATTAATATTTTCTCACAAAATTTAATTATCTCAAGACTTGTGTCATCATATTGAGAAATTAATGTTTCTGAGTTGGGACTTTCTTGGGAAACTGAGGCAGTAAAATCTCCCTATCCCTTCTCACCCCTATTCTTGAAATTAAGTTAGAAAGATTGCAGATCTCATTACATTGAATGCTCTGTGTAATGAGCATATTTTTGTTAAAAGCAAAAGAAAAGAGAAAAGGAGGATACTCACACAGGAGGAGTGGATCCGTCAATTTTATTGAGAATCCCAAGGAGGTTTCCAAGTTGCATCCGAGATCACTTTTTGACTTTTGATTGACAGTGTAGTGCTGCATGGAACATTTCTAAGAGAATAGTGTGGTGCTCATCTAATAGGATTTTTAAGAAAATTGAGTCACCATGGTTTTGCCTCAGTTTTCTTCCCTCTTAATTAGTTCATTATTCTTCAAATAGCTCCCATCAAAATTTGAGAAGAGGTTTCAAGATGGCGGCCTAGAGGGTGGCTGCATTTCATGTTGCTCCAGGACTCAGGATTCAAAAGAGGAGATATTGAGACACTTGGGACCAACTCAAAGCAGCCGGGTGACTCTCACCCGTTGGGAAGGCGTCCCGGATGGGACGGTGGTCCCGGAATGCAGAGAACTTTGTGAAGTAGAGCTGCCGGCGACACACCCCTCCCCCCGCTGGAGCAGTGAACTCGGACAACTGGGAGCACCGTAAAGGAGGCCGCTGGGCACAGCGCTGGGACTCAGAGCAACCACTGGGGCTCCGGCGGCTGCCCAGGGGAGGAGTGGCGAGGAGAGCTGTGTGGACTCAGAACACCGGGGCCTGCCCTGAGGAGGAGGAAGAGGAACGTGGCCACTTGGATTCGGAGTGACTGCACCAGAGCTACAGGCGGTTGCCAGAGGAGGAGCTGCATGGCGAGCTGTTTGGACTCAGACCACTTCTGAACACCGGGGCCTGCCCGGAGGAGTAGGAGGAGGAGGAGGAGGAGTGCGGCGGGTCGTTTGGACTCGCAGTGACTGCATTAGCGCTCCAGGCGGCTTCTCAGAGGAGAAGGCGAGTGGTGAGTTGTTTGGAGTTAAAGCGACTGCTCCTGAACACAGGGAGGCTGCCTAGAGGAGAAGCGTGGTGGGTCGCTTGGTCTTGAGTGGCCGCACCAGAGCTCCGGGCGGTTGCCCAGAGGACTCGTACAACGGGTCACGTGGGTTCAGAGCCACTCAGAGCGACCGCTCCTGAACACCTGGGGGGTTATCTGGAGAAGGAGGAGGAACAGGGAGGGTCACTTCGACTCGGAGTGATTGATTGCCCAGGGCTACGGGTGGTTGGTGGGTGGAGGAGGCACGCAATGAGTTTCTTGGACTCCTTGTGACCGCACCGGACACTGGGCAGCTGTCTGGAGGAAGAGGCGTGTGGCGGGTCTCTGGGACTCAGAGCGATTGTACAGGGCCCCAGGTGGCTGCTCAGAGGAGGGGCCACATAGCCAGGCGATTAGGTGCAGAGCAGGGTCCCAGGATCTAGGAGGCTTCTTGGTGGAAGAGCCGCACAGAGACAGGCTTAGGGCGGAGCGAAGGTTCCAGGACTGTGGACAGATTCTCTGAGGAGGGGCAGCCTAAGGAGATTCACCTGCGAAGGGTGAGGCTCCCAGGCCCAGGAGGTGGGGCTGGGCCCCTGGGAACTTTGCAGAGGAAGGCAGCCCAGCCCAGGCAGTAGCTATAAATTGAGGGGAACCTCTAGGAAGGAACTGACCAGTGAGACCTCCCCACCAGGTGAGTCTTCCCTGCCGGGTGAGGTTTCCCCACAAGGACGGTAAAACCAGAGACTCAGGCCCAAACAGGCCTTGCCTCAGCCCGCAGCCTAGGTCCCCTTTGGATGACCATTGGTCAACAAGTGGAGGCACCTCTGCCCACTAGCAGGGAATATACCCCACCTGAAGGCCACCACTCCTAGAGAGGCAGCTTCCTTGTGGAGCACCACATTATCAACTTCCTCCAAGATTTCAGCCTACTGAAGGCTAAGGGGGGATATATATATAGAAATCTTCAGGGACATTGTAAGTCAATAGAGGAAATCTGCAATATCTCAGCGATCCACTGATACCTGAACAATATGAGAAAACAAGGAAAGAAAATGCTGCAAACAAATCTAGATGTTACATCAATAAAACCCAATGACAGCATGGCAGAAGAAATGACAGAAAAGGAGTTCAGATTGTACATAATTAAAATGATCAGGGAAGCAAACGATGAGATGAAAGAGCAAATGCAAGCATTGAATGATCGCACCAATCGACAGTTAAAAGAGCAAATACAGGAAGCAAAAGATCATTTCAATAAAGAGTTAGAGATATTGAAAAAAAACCAAACAGAAATCCTTGACATGAAGGAAACAATAAACCAAATTAAGAACTCCAAAGAAAGCATATCCAATAGGATAGACCACCTGGAAGACAGAACCTCAGACATTGAAGACAAAAATATTTAACCTTGAAAACAAAGTTGAACAAACAGAGAAGATGGTAAGAAATCATGAACAGAATCTACAAGAACTATGGGATATCATAAAAAGGCCAAATTTAAGAATTATTGGGATTGAGGAAGGCCTAGAGAAACAAACCAAAGGAATGAACAATTTATTCAATGAAATAATATCAGAAATTTCCCAAATCTGAAGAATGAAATGGAAAATCAAGTTCAAGAGGCTTATAGGACTCCAAATACACAAAATTACAACAGACCCACACCAAGGCACATTATAATGAAAATACCTAACATACAAAATAAAGACAGAATTTTAAAGGCTGTGAGAGAAAAGAACCAAATTACATTCAGGGGGAAACCAATACGGATATCAGCAGATTTTTTAATCCAGACCCTAAAAGCTAGAAGGGCCTGGAACAACATTTTTCAAGCCCTGAAAGAAAATGGATGCCAACCAAGAATCTTATACTCAGCAAAACTTACCTTCAAATTTGACGAGGAAATAAAATCCTTCCATGATAAACAAAAGCTAAAAGAATTTACAAAAAGAAAGCCAGCATTACAGAACATTCTCAGCAAAATATTCCATGAGGAAGAGATGAAAAACAAAGAAGCAAATCAGCAAAGGGAGGAATTATCCTAAAGGAATTGTCAAATAAAGGCGGAAACAAGTTGTGTCAAACAAATAAATAAATAAAATTTGAAAAATAAATCAAATGACCAGGAAACCAAATCATACCTCTATAATAACCCTGAATGTTAATGGCCTGAATTCATCAATCAAAAGACATAGACTGGCAGATTGGATTAAAAAGACAGATCCAACAATATGTTGCCTACAAGAGACTCACCTCATAGAAAAAGATACCCATAGACTAAAGGTGAAAGGATGGGGAAAAACATACCATGCACATGGACTCAGCAAAAAAGCTGGAGTATCCATCCTCATTTCAGATAGTGTGGACTTCAAGACAAAGTTAGTCAGAAGGGATAAAGAAGGTCATTTCATACTGCTTAAGGGAAGCATAAATCAGCAAGATATAACAATCATAAACATCTATGCCCCAAACAGTGGCTCATCCATGTATGTCAAACAAATCCTTCTCAATTTCAGAAATCAAATAGACCACAACACAATAATACTAGGTGATTTTAACATGCCTCTCTCACCAGTGGACAGATCTTCCAGACAAAAATTGAACAAAGAAACCATAGATCTCAATAACACAATCAATAATTTAGACTTAACAGACATTTATAGAATATACCATCCAACCAAGAGCGAATACACTTTCTTCTCAGCAGCACATGGATCCTTCTCTAAAATAGACCATATATTATGCCACAAAGCTAAAGTTAGCAAATACAAGAAGATAGAGACACTACCATGTATTCTATCAGATCATAATGGATTGAAGTTAGAAATAAATGAAAGAGTAAAACACAGAAACTATTCCAACATCTGGAGATTAAACAATATGCTATTATATGATGAATGGATAACAGAAGATATTAGGAAGGAAATTAAAAAATTCTTAGAGGTAAATGAGAACAAAGAAACATCATATCAAAATCTCTGGGACACTATGAAAGCAGTACTTAGAGGCAAATTTATTTCATGGAGCGCATTCAATAAAAGAAGTAAAACTCAAAAAATAAACGACCTAACACTACAGCTCAAAGCCCTAGAAAAAGAAGAACAGAACAGCACCAAAAGTAGTAGAAGACAGGAAATAGTTAAACTCAGAGCTGAAATCAATGAAAAGAAACAATACAAAAAATTGACAAAATAAATAGTTGGTTCTTCGAAAAACTAAACAAAATTGATAAACCTTTAGCCACACTAACAAAGAGAAGACGAGAGAAAACCCAACAGAATGAAACTAAACCCATATCTCTCACCATGCAGGAAACTAAACTCAAAATGGATTAAGGACCTCGGAATCAGACCAGAGACCCTGCAGATTATAGAAGAAAAAGTAGGTCCAAATCTTCACCTTGTTGGTCTAGGACCAGACTTCCTTAACAGGACTCCCATAGCACAAGAAATAAAAGCTAGAATCAATAACTGGGATAGATTCAAACTAAAAAGCTTTCTCTCAGCAAAGGAAACTATCAGCAATGCGAAGAAAGGGCCTACAGAGTGGGAGAATATCTTTGCCAATCATACTTCAGATAGAGCACTAATCTCCAGAATCTATAAAGACCTCAAAAAACTCTACTCCAAGAATTCAAATAATCCAGTCGACAAATGGGCTAAGGAAATGAATAGACACTTCACAGAAGAAGATCTACAAGCAATCAACAAACATATGGAAAAATGTTCAACATCTCTAGTAATAAGAGAAATGCAAATCAAAACCACCCTAAGATTCCATCTCACCCCAATTAGAATGGCTATTATCAAGAATACGAGCAACAACAGGTGTTGGCGAGGATGTGGGGAGAAAGGTACACTCATACACTGCTGGTGGGGCTGCAAATTAGTGCAGCCACTCTGGAAAGCAGTGTGGAGATTCCTTAGAAAACTTGGAATGGACCTACCATTTGACCCAGCTATTCCACTCCTTGGCCTATACCCAAAGGACTTAAAATCTGCATACTACAGAGATACAGCCACATCAAAGTTCATAGCTGCTCAATTCACAATAGCCAGACTGTGGAACCAACCTAGATGCCCTTCAATTGATGAGTGGATAAAGAAACTGTGGTATATATATACAATCGAATATTACTCAGCCATAAAGAATGATAAAATTATGGCATTTGCAGGCAAATGGATGAAATTGGAGAATATCATGCTAAGTGAGATAAGCCAATCTCAAAAAGCCAAAGGACGAATGATATCGCTAATAAGTGGAGGATGACACATAATGGGGGGGAGGGAAGTGTTAGTGTTAGGGTTAGAGTTTGGGTTAGGGAGGGGGGCAAGTATGGAGGAAGGAAGCACTGTATAGAGGGAAAAGAGGGGTGGGAGGGGTGGGGGGAAGGGAAAAAATAACAGAATGAATCAAACAACATTACTCTATGTAAATTTATGATTACACAAATGGTATGCCTTGACTCCATGTGCAAACAGAGAAACAACATGTATCCCATTTGTTTACAATAAAAAAAAAAATTTGAGAGGATATTGCTGTTCTTGCTTTTTGGGCGATTGGGGTTTTGGCAGTGTTGGTGATAAGGAATGGTCTTTGAAGCTTAGAGACAAGAGAAAATTATGACATGGTATAGAAATAGGATCTAATATTTAATTCCTTAATTAAGGGTGGAGGAGGTTTTAACATACCAATCCTCCATAGTATAGGTGCTTAATTCTCAGATAGGACTCTCTGTGGGGTTCAGTGGCCCTTCAATTTCTATTCCCTGCTCACCTATTTATGGCTTACTAGTTACTTAACACTAATTAGAAAATAAGCACTGAGAAGAGGATGATTGATTATAATTTGACTTGATGTGGAGAAGCTTTTGGAACTGGTTGAAAGAGGTTGGAATAGTCTGGAGGAGTAGGTTTGAGAAAACCTAGAAGACTAAACAAAGTTTAATGTGTAATTCTTGTGAAGGATAAGAGAAGAATATTGATAGATATGTGAATAGTAAAGGCAATGCTAATGAGGTTTCAAGTGGAAATGTGTACTCTTTGGGAACTGGTGAAAAACCTACCCTTGTTACAACCATGATGAAAATTTTAGTTGCCTTTTATTTATGTCCTGATACTTTATGGGAGGACAAGTTTAAAGGTGGTAACTAGTTTAGTTGATGGAAGCTATTTTAAGAAAGAAAATCACTTGGGGTGAAGCATGAATATTGCTAAATGCTCAGTTTAATTAACAGTGGGATAGTTTGAGAAATTTATACTCTGACCAGGAATGGAGCACATGTAAACATGTGACTAAGAAGGGTTAAGTTGCTGAAGAGATAAGAATTCATTAAGACAAAAGAAAAGATGCTTGGAGGTATCTCAGAAATCTTTTTTAAAGCTGCTCTACCTGTCATAGGGTAAGAGAGATGAGTAAGAGAATTTATTTCAAAGACTTTCCAGAGATAAATTACTTAAGAAATCCAGGCCCCTGGGGACACAGAACCACCTTGAGATATTTTTCCTTGTATGCAGCCATGAAATCACTCAAGGGCTCCTGCACGTTAGACAGGCACAGATACACCTTGTCCTAGCTGCAGAACTTGGTGTATCCTTATAATACTGGTTTTGCAGGCTTGCAGAATGCTGAAAATATGTGGTCATGTTAGTGTCCACCAATGCTTTTAAAAGAAATTTGCTTTAGGGTCAGGCAGTCTGCTTTAGGGTTAGAGTAACTGTAAGCATCCCTGACACTGTGAGGTTTAAAAAAGTTGTGGGAATGAAGTTCAAACTCAAATGAAACAAGTAGAGCTATGGGCTACATTTAAAGCATTCTAAAAGAGAGACCATATTACTAAAGTTTTAGGCCAGAGAGTGGACTCTGGGAGTTCCCAAAAAATCAGGCCTGGCTATTTATTTCAAAAACCAAACAGAAAAATTATTGGTGAAAAACAAAACAAAAACTAGGAAAAGAACTTTATTAATATGGACATGTCAGGAAGGCAAAGTGAGATCAAGCATCACAACTCTATCTTCAAGGTACTAACCTGAGATTTTGGCTTAGATAGAAGAAGAATTTGAGCAGGGTGTGAGAAGTGTGCATAGCTAAGCAATCTTGGTCAAAGAATAATCTGTTTGATCACGATCTCAGTTCTGATTATGCAAGGTGACTCTGGAAAAATCCATTTAGGGAGAGATCTCCATGTGCTACTCAGGATGTTTATCAAAATTGTGGTCCAGCAATGAGGCAATTTGGCTCCTAGGATATAATTTTTCCTGTCTATGAAACAATCTCTTCATGGCAAGATCTGCCTTTCTTATTCCTTGAACATGATAGAGCAATGACTGGAGACTTCTAGCACTACTCCAGGGGTCTGAATAAGACATTGTAAAATCTGGAATGTAAATGTCTCAATGGTCTTTGAGAAAGACAGATGAAATAAACTTAGGGTATACATACACATACATATACATGTATACATATTTAACTTATATCACCATGCCTAAGTACAAAGGTGAGTTTCCCGAAGTTTTAGGAAATAAAGGAAGCAGATAGAAAATGAAGGCAGAGATGCCAAAATTTATTGTTTTTAGTTACACATTGGGCATCTTCAGGCACAAGTGAAGAGTCAGTGCTTCTAACAAAAACAGTTTCTAATTCTCTGACACAGTCATATTGTGTGTAAACAGTAAAGCCATAGGGTAGGGTGCTCATATTCTACCACACTGTGTCCAGGATGTCATACATAGTTTTAGGATTTAATGTTTGTCCTACTGTACTTCAGTTTTGCCTTAGGCTTATCTTTCATTGTTCTTTTTCTACCACACCCTTTGGATTTGAAATGGTTACCTCATGCCTGTCCCATCATTGGATATTAGAATTCTATAACTTTATTTTTATTCCTTAGAGGAGTTCATTTATAATTATGGCTTTAACCTCAGAGGTACCTTTGGACTTTGTTTAGAAGAATGTTCCTAAAAGTCCATGTATCAAAGGCTTGGTTCCCAAAATGGCACTACTGAGAGATACTTTGACATTGAGGAAGTGGGGCCTTATGAGAGTTCTATAGGTTATTGGGACATGTCCTAAGGAGGACTCGTCTTATCAAAGGATTACCCAATCTTAGACTGGAACCTCCAGAACTTAAGCCAAAATAACCCTTTTTTCTTTAAAATATCATATGTTGTTATAAAAATACAAAACTAACACAAGAGGCAATAAATATCTAACTCTTGTCTAACACTTATAGATCAGCATGCTTCCATTAAGAGAAAAATTGCCCTCAGGCAGAGATTGTAAAGGGATCACAGGAATCAGCCTTCAGAATGTCAAAGTGAATATTGAGGGGGTGTTGACCACCCTCCCAAAAGAGCAAACTCATCCCTATCTATTTATTCCACGCTTTTTTTTTTTTTTTTTTTTTTTTTTGCGGTGCTGGGGATTGAACCCAGGGCCCTTGTGCATGCAAGGTAAGGACTCTACCAACTGAGCTATATCCCCAGCCCTCATTTAGTTCTTAACAGAATATAGACATCTAACAATATATGCATGATTATTTGTCATCTGGTCATACTACTTGAAAGTAAGTTGTAAAGAGCTGGAGATATATCTCAGTTGGTAGAGTGTTTGACTTACATGCAAAAGGCCCTGGGTTCAATCCCACTACCACAAAAAAATTTAAAAATAACCAAAAAAAAAAACAAAAAAAAAAAGTAAGCTCCAAGAAGATACACGCCTATGTGTCTTCAGCACTTCAGGCCAGAATTAGAACACATAACTTTTGAATATTCATTAAATAAATGAATTTTAATAAGTAAATTAATATTTATAGATAGATAAAACCTTAGAACTATAGGGCACAGCAATTAAGTAGCTACTTAATTAAGTAGCTACACTGGCAACTTCAAATTTTTTTCTTTTTCTTTCTTTTCTTGCTATCAGGGATTAAACCCAGGGTGCTCAAGAACTGAACCACATCTTCACCCCATGCATAATTTTTTTTTTTTTTTCTTTTGGGACAAGGTCTTGCTAAGTTGTTAGAGCCTTGCTAAGTTGCTGAGACTGGCCTTGAACTTTTGATCATCCTGCCTTATCCTCCTAAGCTGCTGGGAACCCAGGTGTGCACCTCTACACCTGGCTATTGTTATTTTTAATAAATTTTGTACTGTGAAATCTACAGTTGTTACCCCCCCCCCCCTTTTTTTTTGTCAATATGGGTTCAAGAATGCTCAGGAAAACATGTGGAACTTCCTTTAATTTCAAGGACTAGGGAGGCTGAAGTAGAAGGATGGAACTTCTAAGGTAGCTGCAGCAACTTAGAATTTTCAGCAGTTTAGCAGAGACCCCATCTCAAAATAAAAAGTAAAAAGAACTGGGGATGTATCTCTGCTAAAATTCCCAGAACAAAAATTAAACAGGTAAACAAACATTAAAATAAAGAAACAAAAACACCTTGTAAAGAGTGGTAGAAGCTCAGAATTGTTTCCTTGTAATGGTAGGGAACAGAATGAGTTATAAATGATGGAAACATGAGGTTAAGGAAATAGTTCTGTAAAATGGGCCTATTCTGCTGAATCCAACATATTTATTTTCCAGGAAGCAATTGATCTGCATCCCTGACTCCCTTAAGTGGACAGATATGCCTAATTCCTCAGCACATTACCTGTTACCTACTGGAGAAACACAGGCCTGAAATAATGTCAAAAAGAGGAACCCAATTACCCCAAAAGAGAGACTTTAGTGACACTTTTCATATACAAGATCCCAAAGCTGAGGGAGATAAGTATAATTCCTTCAACCATAAAATCTTAAGAATAGGTTCCAATTAGAACAAGTCATCTTGGGCAAGGTGACCTACAGTGGTCATGACAGCAGGGACTTGAAAGTCTAATGTCACCTGCTGTCAGTCTAAAGAGGTGGACTTGGGTGGAACTCTCTGGAAAATTCCCTGGGATCCCAATAAAAATGTAGGGCAGGAGGGGCATGCTATCCCTCTCTTCTCATAGAGGACCCACTCTCTCCTTTGAGAATGTCCTCTTTCCCTTGTCCAGTCCCTTCCATAAACTCATTCTTGTTACTGAGTGACATGTCTGAAATCTTTTGGACTTCACTGCAAGAATCAGAGCTTAAAGGGGGTGGGGGATCTTCATGTTGCCTTGGTTTTCCTGAAGGAACCAGCCCTGTGACATTTGGTATTTCCATCCAGTTATCATTGGCTGTCTTTGGTTATTGGTCATCTTCAGTTACCTAAATTCTTTTCTGGTTGCTTTCTCCATTCAAACTTTTCTGAAACTCTCTTCTTCACCTCTGATGCTTGGAGACTCAAGAGGAAAACTCTTGAGTGAGTTGATGGGTTTTGGGCTAGAGCACACTCTAGTAAAGACCAAAAAAATTCTTGATTGAAACTCAGATGTCACCGCTCTTAGGGACCAATAGAACATCATGAGACCTTACTCAAGGCTCCTATGTGTAAGGCAAAGG
The DNA here is from genome assembly GCF_902686455.1 of Sciurus vulgaris. Taxonomy (NCBI): domain Eukaryota; kingdom Metazoa; phylum Chordata; class Mammalia; order Rodentia; family Sciuridae; genus Sciurus; species Sciurus vulgaris. The sequence continues at coordinate 54,304 of NW_027632379.1, forward strand.
TGTGCCCTCCATCTTTTTGGATCATTTTCCAATGCCTTTGCCTCTAAGTCTCAAAATGGAATCTTTACTTATCCTTAGCTTTCTGTCAGGTCTATGTAAGGAAAGGAGCCAATGAGGAAATAGAGGAGAAGCTCAATAGTAACAGAGGTTTACATGGAACAAAGCTTTGAAGGGGTCCCAGGAGAGACTGGATCCTATTATACATGGAAAATGAAAAATCTCAAAGATAATGTGGCCGAGAAAAGGGAGTGAAAAAAAAAAAAAAATCCACACACTGACAACCTTTATTTCCCAAGACAAAACTTCTCCAGATGTCCACTGCAGTCAGGGAGTCACCCCTAAAGTGACAGTCCCTAGAGGGCATTAGTCCCCTTCAAAGATAGATCTGCAGACCCTCAATCCACAAGGTCAAATTCCTAAGCCCTTAAATTCACACAATCACTGACCCCAAATTCCTGAGTGCCCAAGAACACTGATATGCACACTAGACTACCAAACTAATATAAACCCAGACCCTTTCTTTGTTCAGTGGTCAACTTCCCACCAGGAAAGTGGGTCCACCAATGCCATTTCATACTATCCCTGTTCGTGTGTGAAACTTGTTACTGAATAAACAGCTGAGATGATTTTCAAGGTTTGGGACTCTCCTGGTCTTTTTGTGATAACAGAACCCACATTCTGCTTACAGCTTGGTGTAGATATAGGGGAGTGAGGGTGAAGGGTTTAGGCTGTTTCTAGGGGTTTTCAGGAAAGAATTCTTGTGGTGTCACTTTCATACGGGACCATGTGTTTTCAGGATTTCAGTTTCAGATAACAATTTCTTTGTGGTGATATTGTGTTTGGAAACTCTTTGAATGATGATGAAGTATTGTCAGGGGTTCAGTAAAATGGAGTGAGAGTGACCTTGAGGTGACTGGTTCTAAAATGAAAGATATGTTTCAAGACAGCATTGTCTAGGTCAAGTTCTATCTAATAATCTTTTCTCCAAGACTTGCATCTGGAATGCAAGTTCAATAAGCAATTGTCTAAAGTCAGATCGAGACCAGAATAAAACAGTGTTATTTTTAAATCCAAGCTTCTGTGAGGTGTAAATAGCTATTTTATCTGTTCTTGTGTTCTGGGAGTCTGCTCCCTCAGTAAGTTCCTCCCTAAATGTTAGAGAACAGAGGAGACAGATGGAGGGGATCTGGAAAGACCAGTTGTACCAGGTTCTGCACATTTTGAGGATGCTTAAGAGGTCTACATTCTATTGTGGGAATTATGCAGGAGGCATTACCCCAAATCACAGAGACTTGGCTTCAGGAAGCTGACAATAGGCCTGGGAATATCAGGAAATAAATTCTTCCTTTGGGGTTTCTACTTCTTTCTAGATGGGCACAGAGAAAAAAATATGAAAATGGATTCTATATGTATAAGTCTTCTTTCACTTGAAAACTTTTTCCAGAGGAACTCATAGGCTCCCACATTCTTTGACTATCTGGACTAACTAATCTGATCCAAAAGTGCATTCAGGAATGATATAGATATCCCACATTCTCCTTTACTAGAGTAGTTATGACTGTGTCCCCACCTCAACAACAAAAAAATCTTATTCTTTGATGTCATCGTCCAAATTAATATGTATATTTCTCACTCAGTCTTGTTTTTGCCAACTGTAGTTGTTGGTTTTTTTTTTTTTTTTTTTTTTACATTTTCTGTCCAATTTTCCTGCTGTCTTTATTCAGAGGTCAATTATTCAAGAAAAAGCTCTAAAATATTTGATTCCTGTTGGTTTTTAATGTATATTTATGCACACTGTGTTTTATATTTTACATCTACATATGTGTTCTTTTCTCTATAGCATTTAAATGGTACCAAAATTGGCATATAATTAATTAAGTACTCAAAAATTAAAAAAAACAAATTGGGCATGGTGGCATACACCTGTAATCCCAGTAGCTCAGGATATTGAGGCAGGAGGATGGTGAGTTCAAAAGCCAATCTCAGCAAACACAAGGTGCTAAGCAACTCAGTGAGACTCTGTGACTAAATAAAATATGAAATAGGCTGGAATGCAGCTCAGTGATTGAGGGCCCTTGAGTTCAATCCCTGGTACAAAAAGAAAAAAAAAGACAAACAATTGAATGGATCCAAATTCCTTTGGGTTCATATATCTTAAACCTTTAAGAAAAAGTTGAATTTAAATTGGTTTAGTAGGCCTGGCTCCATGGTTTCCTGCCTATATAATCTCAGCAGTTTGGGAGTCTGAGATATAAAGATCACAAGTTCTAGGTCAGTCTCAGCAACTTAGTTAAACCATAAATAACAAGACCCTATCTCTCAATAAAAATGAAAAGGACTGGGGATATGGTTCAGTGGTCAAGCACCCCTGGTTTAATCCCTGGTACCAAATTAAATAAATAAATAAATAAACAAACAAATAAATCAGATAAGAGTAAATATGTCTTTAAGATTACTAATCCACACATTTTTCTAGGTGGTCAGGCAATAGATTGTTAATAGATTGTTTGTCTCTATAAAATATTTAAAGGGTAATGTCAATTGCTTCTAGGATTTTTCTTCAACAGGAAAAAGATGGATTATACTACTAATTACACTTGTCTGATATCTTGGTTTTCATGGGTAAACTAAAGTTAACAGTTAAATAAATAAGTAAATTAGATTTAATATAAATGGGATTAATCTTCATAAATGTGTTTGTTAGAGGAGAATGATTAATTTGCAAAGTTAAAATTCTAAACACATGGATGAATGTAAATTCAAATACTCTTGGTTTTCTGAATCCCACAAGATAACATATATTGGAATTTATTACATGTATTTTTATAAATTGGTAGGTGGGGAAAAAAAAGTTTAAGATTGTTTTGTTTCTGCCTTCACTAAAAACAAGGTTACTAAGAGTTAAAACTTTAACAGATGTAATTCTATATGCAAAGAGTATAAAAAGTTATTAAAATGGAGTAATTTTTCTAACTTCAGAAATGTCATAAGGATTATTTGGAATATAAACTGAAGAAAGAGTCAGCAACTAGGAAAGAGTTATAAGAAAGTTCTAAGTATGGAAATATAGTTTAGTATGGAAAATTAGAAGGAAAAAATGATTCTGGATGAGAAAGTCTTTGTATCATGATAAACAATTTCTACAGTTTGTTAAGGATAATCTTGAAGAGTTTGTGATTAAGTTGGCTAAATCAGCACAGTCAGTTATTTAAGATTTTTTCCTAAGGTTAAATTTTAATGTACTGATATAAACTAGCACTTAACTCTGTATGTGTTGAAATAACAAGGATTTCTTAAAACACTCATTTTATCTATCAAGATAATGTCTTTTTTTTTTTTTTTTTTTTTTTTTAAGGTTATACTACGTAGGAGAACCAGTCTCAAAGGGGTTAGTTAGGGTTTGTAAAAATTTGGTTAAACAACCAACTTTTATTTTAGCTTATTATACTACACTTCAGAGTCTAAATTTTTCTTTAAAAGTTAAACTTGGTTAATATAAGGACATCAGTGTAGTTGTGATGCTGTTACTGGCTTCTTTGTATTTTAGATGTATTCCAAGTATAAAAGTCTTTAAAATACAAAGTTTAGGAGAGAATTTTACCAATCTGGGGTTCTTCAAACTAAAGCTGTCTGTAGTGGTAGTCCCTTTCAGATTTATATGGAAATAACAAACTTAGTTTGGAATTTATTAATATCACTTAATATTTTATAATTGGATAAAATAACCTGTCATCAATAAATATGTGCATGCGTGTGTGTGTGTGTGTGTGTGTGTGTTTGTGTGTGTTTGCATGTTATGAGAGAGAGAGAATGAGCATGGGCACATCTGGGGTGGGGACTTAAAGGTATTTTGGAAATAATAAGGAGAGCCTAGTTTATGTAAAGATCAACAATGTGGAATATGGACATATTCTGCACTTTTTCCACAAAAAGAAATCATGTGTGGTTCAGGAAAGTGGGCTCATTTTACATAATTAGTCCCTTAACCTCACATTTCCACCATTCACACCTGTCTTTTCCCCAAAGCTATTTTTATTTCATCACTGATCTCTTTTGACCTGTTTTCTCAACTCTAACTTCACCAACTATATAGGATAGGTACTTATTTAGTAAATTGTGACATTTTCATTTTGAAGTTGGCTGGTGAAAAATGTAGATGATAAACTGTAGCTCTAAGTCAGGGATATAGATAACTATGGATGGAAAATTAGTTCAGATCTGTGATGGTTTTCTAAATCAATAGTTATGTGAAACTGAACCCAGCGACTTTAAAAGCATACCACTGGGGCTGAGGATGTGGCTCAGTGGGAGGTGCACTTGCCTAGGTCGTAGCAACCCCCACTTCAATCCCCAGCACCCCAGAGAGAGGAAAAATTCATAACTACTTTACAGTTAACAGCAACAATGACAAAATGAGTCCCTGTTTAACTGTATGTCAATTCACTGGAACTGTTGTGAGTTTCTTTCTTTTTTTTTTTTTTACTTTTAATTACTATGTTAATTTAATTATGAGGTACTATGTGATAATTTGATACATCACACAGTGTGTAATGACCAAATCAGGTAGTTTTTTTTTTTTAATGTTAACAAATTGGATACATGTTGTTTCTCTGTTTGTACATGGAGTCAAGGCATACCATTTGTGTAATCATAAATTTACATAGGGTAATTTGTTTGATTCATTGTTCCCCCCCCCCCCCCTTCCTCCCTGTTGTGAGTTTCAAGACCAGTAGTTTAACTTTCCTTCCTTTACTTTCAGAGAACCTGGAGCACTCTACCAACGAGCCCCATCCCTCACACTTGTTTTCCCCTTTCTTTTCTCTTTCTTTCGTTATTTCTTTCTCTCCCCCTCTCTGTTCCCTCCTCTCTCTTCTTGTTACAGGGTTTTCATCAAGCTGCTTAGCGTCAGACTCAGAACTTGGGGATTCTCCTGTCCCAAGTCTCCCGAGTGTCTGGGATGAAAGGCTTGTGCCAACACATACGTACCTGTTTTTCTTTTAAAAAGGTCAAAAAGTTCAGTATTAATTGTTCTTGAAATCAGCCCTTGTAGAGATCCAATTACTTGTGAATATCCTGATACTGGTTAGCATAGATAATGAAATGGAATTTTCAAGTATTTGTCAGTCCAAATTTACATAACATTTTCAGTTGCACAAATGAAAGTGAGAAAAAAAAAGTAAGAGTACTCTAAATTCAATATCCAATGGTGTGTGCCTAACAGAATTAGATTCTCAGGCTTTGAGCTTTGAGTTTTCGAAGAAAACATTCACACATATTGATCCTGATTAACAATTAATTAGTATCCCTCAGCCAGGAGCTATGCCCAGTGAGTGCTAAAATGGTAAGGTTTTGTTTTGTTTTGTTTCCCCTCAAGGAGAATAGTAGAGCCTTCATAGTGGGATACTGTACAGCTACTGTCACTGTTTCTGAATTACGATATTTTCATTGAGAGTAGGTGGACTGATAGGGGCGCAGGCGAGTACTAGGTCGGGTTCCTGTTGGGGGTTGGGAGTTGGGAGAAATGTTGTGGGAGGAGAAATGAATATTTCATTACAAATGGCAAAGTAGCAAGGCTCTGATAGAAATACATTTTCAACCCTGAAACAAGTTTCCGATCTCTTACTCGTTGGATCATGTCCTTCCATCTCGTCACCTCCTCTCAGGTCCTGCCCTGTCCTTCTTCAACCATGCAATCATATGCTTCCGCTATGTTCATAGTACCGAACCCCAGTGATTACAGTCCAGCCCAACAGCAACAGGATGGCCTGGACTTCGGAAAAAACTCCTCCTTCCTTTGGATCGACCAACCTAGCCTAAATTATCAGTATGAAAGGAGAGGCAATTGTAAAGAGACGCAGGGCCGGGTCAAGCGACCCTTGAATGCTTTCATGGTGTGGTCTCGCGACCAGCGGCGCAAGATGGCTCTAGAGAACCCCAGCATGCTAAACTCAGAAATCAGCAAGCGACTGGGATACCGATGGAAAATGCTTACAGACGCTGAAAAATGGCCATTCTTCCAGGAGGCCCAGAGACTACAGGCCATGCACAGAGAGAAATACCCCAATTACAAGTATCGGCCTCGCAGGAAGGTTAAGATGCAACGGAGGATTGTCAGTTCGTTGCCCGAAGAGCCCCCTTTTAAAATTGTGCAGTCAGAGGTACGTGGACGAGAGGCTGCACACCTTCCGGTATCCGGAATGCGGTTAGGAAACCCCACATTCACGAAAGCCGAACCAGCGAACCCATTCAAAGACCACTCACTAAGCTGGCAGCCGCTACGGCTGCTAGAACCAGAGCATCGCAGCACTTCCACAAACCTGAGTGACTAGCGGGTAACGTTGGCTGCGCAGACTTAAGCTGATGCTCCCTTAATCGTAGCTTACTGCCGCGACTTTCTTACGTTTTGCTTCCGTATTGAAGTCCTTTATCTCGCTGATCAAGGCCCCATTCATCTTAACTTTTGTTATTATATTTCACTTTTATTTGATTTCAAATAAGGTATGTGAACAGATTTAATGCATAAAGAATTAGGACGTTCAGAAGTGATTGGACCCAGGTTTATGGTAGTTTATCGAGACTCGATAAAACGGTGAACTTCTCTTTATTTTTTATACTGTAGCTCAGAAATACAAAGGTGAGAAGCACACCCAAAAAATTGACTTTGGGGAAAAAATGTAGACTGGGAAAGAAAATGTTGCACTTCGTTGAGCGTGTTAAAGTGTTCCTTTCTCTAGATAGTGTATTCATCAGTGGTCTTTCAGTTATTTGACTTTGCAAATTACGGATAACCAAGGAATGGATTTGTAAAAGCTTGTCTTCTTTTGTAGAGACTCGGCTCCTCGCTGTGCTACTCATTTTGCAATTTGTTGTGCAAGTCTGTCTGCATTGATGTTTGCTTAGAATCGAGTGTAAAATCTATCGGTAGAATAAAATCTTTGACTCGTGACCATTTTTCTATGTGCATGAAAGTCAATATTTTGTCTGCCCTCCTGAAAACTTATTTTTGACGCTGGCAATCTACCTTTTTCCATGGCCGTCCGACTTTTAAGTTTATAGACCCTAAATAGCGATTGAATGTTGACAATAGGAACAATTCCTACTGTGGGGAAGGGGGACAGGGACCCAAAATGGTTAAGCAGATGAGATTTAAATGAAAATTTAAGCCATAGAAGTTATAAAATTTGCAAGTACACTGTGATAGAAAACTGGCAATTTACAACAAAGGCATAACTTTTTAGAGAAATTAAATTATCAAATGGATATCATTTGTCAAAAATTGATTTTCCATTACACTCCTCCAACACTTTCAAAAAAAAAAATGCCTCAAATAATAAAACTCCAAGAGTAAAATAGTAAGCATTAGAGCTAGAGCTAGATATCATGTTTTTGAAAGTAAATTTGAGGCTTAAAAGGAAGGGAGACTGTAATCCCAACCTCTGGGACAGGAGAATGGAAAGTTCAAGGCCAACCACAGCAATTTAGAAGGCATGTTTATTTTCCTGTTTTTGGTGGTTTTTGTTTGTTTGTTTTTGTTTTTCTTTATTTTTTAAAGACAGCCCCATATGTATTACTATAATAATATAATAAAATAAAATTGGGATAAAAGTTTCTTTCCTTTGGGCACTCTAAAAGGCTTTGCCAGAGCAATTAGCTCAGCTTTCTGGACTAATGTTAGGGACAACAGAACCTTGGCTTCCAGGATCTTTTTTTTCTTTCTGTGATTGTAGCCTATCTAGCTGTCCTCTGGCCATTGTTCACAAACCTGCTCCCATTGGTGTAAATGTCCCAGTCTGGCTCTTCGACAGACTGATCAAACAAATCCAAACTTCTGGAATAAAAAAGTACCTCAGATCTTAAGTTATATGGACTGGGCTGCTATCACCTGATGGCAAGAGGATAACTGGATCTAAGTTGGACACATCTTTAAGGTTGATATTAGGGTTATTTAATAGAATGACTTTGTATTTCTCCATACCTTAAAAAGTCACCTTTTGTTTTAATGGTTCCAGGACTTGGTGAGGAGAAAACGCAGAATTGGGCTATACTAGGGTAAATGTCAGCCTCATATAGTGAATCACAAGTGGAAGCCAGCACCTAAAGTCATGGTGAGGGTCATCCTTTTGCCATGTGGTTTAATATGTTTTGACAAATAAGTTGCAGGTTATGGTATGTCTCCCAATATCTGTAAGGGAACTGCAAGGTCTGTACTTTGTTTCTCAAGTACATGTAGTCTGAAATTCTTTTGTAAGTCAGGCAGGACTAGAGTAGGGACTGTTATGACACCTTTTTTGTAATTTCTCAGATGCAGCTTAGATAAAGGCTTTTAGGCTTACATGTTATTCTGCTGTCTGAAGCAAAGTATTTTACTGTTCTTATTAAGGCTTCATATAAAGGTTTAACAAGTTGTTTAAAAAAAAATTGAGATTCAAATACACCATTACTCTGATTCCCAGGAACTTATATAATCTTATGTGGTTTCTGCACTTTCTAAGGCTCAAGATAATCTCTCAACTTCGGGTCCCTGGCTCATCTGGAATCCTTAGGTGAACTGTTTTGTTTCATAAATCTAAACCTTATTTGTAGACACCTTAGGTGGTTCTATACAGTGATATAGTGTTTGAAAGACAATGTACATAGTCAGGGTTAACTACAAGAATGCCATCCTTATAATACAAGAGAATCTCTGTTTGATCTAGTCATAACCCTCATAGACTTTTCCTATACTGTCATTAAACAGAGAGGTTTTGAATCTCTGTAATGGAATATTCCAGTAATACTGGTGGTTTTATTTGCATTATGGTCCTGCCACTCAAATGTAAATAATAATTGGGAATTCCTATCCAGTGGAATGCAAAAAGAATACATTATTTTAATTCAAGCACTGTGAACTACCTGGCACCACAGTCAACAGAGTACAGGGATTCAATACTTTGGGGTGATATTCTGGACAATACTATCTACAGGTCTTGAACAAATCAGTTCTTATTCCTCTGAGTTTTCCTCATGTGAGCAGTAGATAGCAATGTAAAGGCAGAAGGGTTAAGGGTCACTCTTCAGACTGCATTTTCCTTTCACATTTCTGTCTTTGACCACAAATGGTGTAGACAGCTCCATTGGACCATACAGATACGCATTAGAACTCAAGACACTCTCTGAGGCAAAGCAGCATGTGATCGACATCCTGATTGGACAGGGGCTCATCAACATCAGGTTCTCCAGTGTCACTGGACTCAAAGACTCACTTCTTTAAAATCTATTGCCTATGGTCTTGAAGGCCCCTTTTCTCCTCTCTAATATTATATAAACCCCTAGAGAACAGCTACCTGGTTTTAACCTTCCCTTGGGACTCTTCCCTGCTGCAGGAGCTGTATTACTTTAATAAATCCTTGTACTATGCTCTCATCCTTCCTTTCTGTGAATCTTATTCTGAATGAGAGAGACAAATTACCTTCAAGTCCTTATAGTCAGGATAGTTATAGAAGAACCAGTAAGCTCAATTCAATCAGTATTTTAGGAACAGGTTACCCTTGGCTTAAGTAAAATCTTGCTTGGGGTAGCACGGAGCACTCTTACCAGGGTCCCATCAACCCCATGTTGTTACTTCCACAGAGGCCTCCAGGAAGTTGACTCACTTTCTTTTTCTTGGTTGGCAAGTGAAAACTGGAATTAGGGCACGTTTTCTGATGCCACTTGTAAATGTAGTCACTGCTTTTATGGAAGGTGCAAATATTATTTGTGTGTTTGATATATACAACCAATACTAACCCAGGAGAGAAATCAAATGATCTGATCGACAAAAAGCTATGTCTCAGTTTTTGTTCTTCCAGCTTGAATTCAAGTGGTTGGAATAATGGATCCTGCATAGCCTGATCAGCATTCCCAGCACTTATAAGGTAGTTGCTCAAAGAGGTTAATTTGAAATTTAAAACAGAATAACTTGCACCATTGTTGATCAGGATGTCAATCAATTGGGGCTCACTATCAATTGAAACTGGGGCTGTTGTAGGGCTTTGGATTAGGAGCCCCTCTATGGCTTTGTGCCTCTGGCTCCATCATTTGCTCTCTGAGCCTTGAATTTAGGAGACTGTTTTTCAGAGGAATAATTTGATTGTGGGTCCCTTGTTTCTTTGAACAATCCTTTTACAATTGTATTTCTTTCACAATGTAGGACCTTATTTTATTTTTTAAGTGGAGGTCAGTCCTTTTCACATTTCTCTTTATACTTTCTTAAGAATTCTTTTGAACTAACTGCCTATCAGCAAAACACAAATTGGTTTTAGTTTCTGCTCCTCCTTGACATTGTTTGTTAAAGCAACACCAACTAGTTGTGAAGGTTTTATGTCAATTACCCCTCCACTTGCTGAAATTTTTTTTATGTCTGGGTCACTCTATCCAGTTAAGAGTCAGTTCTTACAGAGAGGGCTTCTCCTTGTTACCAAGCATGCACCCATAAAGAACATTGTGGCTCCAGGTGTAACTGAATCAGGGCCCAAGGAGTGTTTGACTTTTGCCTCCACCTTTCACCATGGAGTTTCAAAGTCTGACAAAAGAGGCTTTGGCCACTGGTTCTCTTGATGCATTCAGTTTCCTAATTTTTTTTTTCTCTTTGCACAATTGCTCATTCTGCCAGTCCCCTTGTGCATTTATGCCAGTGGGGCTTTGTCATAGTAGGAATTGCCCTGCCTTGACAATAGGTGATTTTCTGACCATGGAGTACTCTACTGGATTTTAAAAGGAACATCTTATAAGGGAAGGGGAATGCCCTTCCCTTGGTCAGTCTTTCAGTGCCAGCATTCTACTTGCATGGGCTGGCCTCAAAGAGACTCCATCAGGGCCAGAGACAGACTAGAAGGTGGGGCAGAAACTCAGACACCCTTCCTTTACCAGTCACAATTTTTCTGAGCCCTAGCAATTTCCTGTGATTTTTCCTTCAGACCTAAATTGGGCATCCCAGGACCTCAGCTTATTATAGCAGAGATACCCTGAGTCCACATGGGACTGGGGCCAAAGCTGGAGTCCTGCCAAGAGGTAGTGTTGATCATCTGACAATGTGTTAAAAGAATTTAAATTTTTATCAACTTTTCCTTCTGGTTTTCTGCTATCTTTGGAAATTGGAAGCTGTGTCTTTCTTGAACCAGTAACTTAATTCCTGACCATTCAGATTCCTTAACAAGTAATGCATGAATGCCTGCAAATACAAAATTTCCTGTATCTGACTTCTGACAGACCAATCTCCAACTGCACAATTATATAATTCAGAATATCATATGGTGATCATCTTTCCTCACTTTCCAAAACATGCATTGACTGGATTATTTTACAATATAGCACCATCTTTTTTTCAGACATAGGCTTATATAGAGACTTACAAGTTTCATTCAGCCAAGATTTTTTTTCTAAAAGGGTATGGGTAGGAACTGATGATGTCTTCAAGTGCCAGTAACAACCAAGAAAAGGACTAGAAATCCTTAAAACAGACAGAGCAAATAGTGAAACAAACAACAAAACAAACAAATTAAAGCAACCTTAGGTCACCTGCTTCTACTTAACTATAATTCCTAAACCAAAAGTGCCATAGAAGTTGCCATAAAAAAGGATCACAAGTTCCCATGGAAAGGAAAAAGATATTCACATGAAGGGGAATCAACTGTATAGACTCAAAATACTGGGGAATCACACTGGAGTGTTTAATGTAAGCTCATGACCCACAAATGATATAGGCAGGAGATGGGAAGAAAACCTTTGCCTATGCTGATGCCTTCCTTTATTTTGCAGTAAGCTCCATTGATCAGGCATGGGAGGGTCTATTTTCTTGTTATGGAGATGGCACTCAGGTTTCAGGAGTCAGGATTCTATAGTTTCACTGAAGACTGCAGATGTGCACTTTGGACATTTAGGGTCTAGTTGTATGGGTTAAAATCTTTAACTTAGGAAGGTATTTGTATAAAGTATGAAACTCATTATCACTGGACAAAGCTCACAACTTGGTGTTCACTGCTTATTTTTTTCCCTCTGAGACCCACTGTTACCTAGAGCTTCACTATTTGCTTTTCTCCTGACAGGACTCATCTACAATGGGAAAGGGTAAAAGTCCAGGGCCCAGCATTTCAGTAATTGCCTCCTTCCTTCAAGATCTACTGGGGTTGGAAGGGGTAAATATTTGATTTTGGTGGAGATGCTAGGGATGAACACAGGAAGGGAAGAAATTTTACTTTTTGTCCTCAGGACCCATTGTTATCGGAAAAAGATATATTGGAAGAGGTATAATATTTGTCTAATTTCCCCTCCCTCCTCCCAAGACACACTGTCCCTCCATTTTTCTTGGGTAGCTGTCTAGTAGGAATATTATTTTCCATAATTTTCCACTTACCAGATGACTGACAGTCATGAATTTGCTGTTTTCATATTTCTTTTTCTCAGAGTGGACCAAATAGCAGAACCAACTGTCTCCACTCAGAGGGAAAGGATTTTTCTCAAACAGGAGCCGCAGTAGCTGCTCAGACTGTCCTTTATTCTCTTCCTCTACAGAATACCTCCTGAAGGCTTATAGAAAATAATCTTCCTACAAGACACTCCCCAAGAAAAATGGAGGGACAGTGTTCCTCAGGAGGAGGGAGGGGAAATTGGCCAAACATTAAACCTCTCCCAATATACACTTTCCCAATAACAATGGGCCCTGAGGGGATAAAGCAAACTTTCCATCCCTTCCCAGATTCATCCCTAGCATCTCCACCAAAAGCAAACATTAGCCCCTTCCCAATCCCAGGGCATCTTGAAGGAGGGAGGCAAATACTGAAATGCTGGGCCCTGGACTTTGACCTTCCCCCATTGCAAATTAGCCTTAAAATGGGGCACAACAAATATTGAGGAAACTCTGGGAAACAACGGATCCCAGAGGGGTTTGGGGGGGGGGGGGTGACAATGGGCAAGATTTGAATATTCATCCCTCACATCTGCTAAGTGTTTTAAAAGTCCCATCTCCAAAAAGCTCTTGGACAACCAAAAGTTTTAAAAGGGAAAGGGGCATATTAGGACAAAAAAAAAAAAAAAAAAAAAAAAAAAAACAGGAGTTTATAACTTTCATGATCTTCCAAATCATTGACCAAAAGGAGTTTCACAGGCATTTCACAGATTCTGTGTCCCCAGATTCCTTGTAATATCAAAAGAAGCAAGAATTTCCCGAGAGCAGCAAATAGCAAAAGATAAGATGTTAGAGATGAATGAATAGATTGAAGAAGCTGTTTGAAAGGGGTTGAAGCCTCCCAGTCTTTATTCTCAGCTTGAGGAATCATTCCAATTTCAGATGGAGAAGGGGGATTTAGTATGTCTCAAATCATCTCTGCTTAGTCCATACTAAGATAATTGGAGCTTCCAAGTCACTTGGCTGCCAGTTCATTGCAGGATTGATATGTAGAACTTAAACCTAAGATATCAGATGCTTATTGCTGTAAAAGGCAAATTCTGAAAGAATCAGCAGTTCTGAATTTTAATTTGCATAAAAACTACCTGTATTATCTCTGGTTGTTTACTTTCAGGTGAGGTATGACAAGTGACTGATGTTTTTTTCCTTACTCTCTGTAATTTTCTCTCATGACACTTCCAAACATTTTGGTCAAGAATCTTGGTTTCTGTGTGTTTTTCCTTTTCTCTTGTGTGAGTTATCTGACATTGGAAGGGATGTGATAGACAATTTGATTCTATCAGAAGACTCCTTTTTTATCCAATTTTAAACAAAAGATAGTGAAAGCACAAAGGATGTAGGTGAGAGAGGCAGGAAGAAGACCTGAGATCAGCAAGCTCTTCTTTATTCTTTGTAGAATCAATCACTCAAATACCTGATGTAGCTCATTTTCAGAGAGAAAAATGGCAATGGGCTAAAGCAAGTGTCTGAGTTTGTAGACTTCATTTAGTGTGGGACTGGAGGGTAGTTCCAAGGGTTCATTGTATTGAGGTCAACTGATCCATTAAGGTGGGCCAGGAATATGGACAGGAATTTCCTGGGGATTATTGTATGGGGGTCAACTGACCCATTAGAGTGGGGGAATCAGGTGCCAGTCAGGTGGGAGTTCCTCTGGTGTTCTCCCCATTTTCCCTTCCTGCTTTCCTTCTGGCTGAGGTCTGGCCTTTTAAGTGAAAAAAGCTTCAGTTTTACCCTACATAAGGTAGGTGGGGGAACAACCATAGATGGAGAAAATTTCCTTGGACTTATTTTCCATATTCTACACAAAGGATTTGGAAATATTATCTCAGACCAGAAAAAATCCTGATGAGAACAAAGCAATCTAGTGTGCATAATAGATTTGAACTATTAAACATAGTTTTTAGTTTTATTATCTTTACCCTCTCAATAAAGCAACTTGTCTATAAAAGTAATACCTTTGAAGTAGGCCAGAGACCCCCACCCAAATGACTCTTATCATGATTAAGCAGAAACTTAATTTGCATATGTAACAAACAAGTGGGTCATCCCTTTTGCTTTCTATCAGCAAAAATTCTGCATGCAGAAGGGCATTGGGTTGGTAGTTTCCTCTTTTTGTAAATACCGGGTTTGCAAATTAAATAGATAAATTAAAAGGACTTGTGAAATCTGAGTCTAAAGGATATAACTAAATGCTATTTTCATATGAACTTCTAGCCCCTCACCTTGACTGGGTATAAAGTTCAAAGAATTTCTATACTCATTGTTCAGAACAAGATATATAGGTGAGAGTCTCCTCTGAACCCTGCAGTCAATAAAACTCATTCCTGAAAATTCCTCAGGTATCCAGACTTTTTTGTCCTATATCAGTTGATGACCCATATGGGACCATGTGGTTATGACAGGTTTTCTGTCTCTCTTATCTCCAGGACTGACTTCTCTGGAATATCAGAGGACAATACTTCTTGGTGCACCAGTCAACTCTTTGCCTATAGGTGAGGTGACTGCAAAGGTGCCACATTGGACTTAGGGAGTCACCTGAGTAGTCTCTGTTTAGGGGCCAGCAAGTAGAGGGAAACCATGAATTCCATTTTCAGTAGTGGAATTTGTGGAATATTTGGAATTTGGGTGGTATGGTTATTTTGCTCTCACTATGTTTGTGTGAAAGTGTGTGAAAAACTGTGAATGAGACAGACAAGGGAAGGTTCCAACCTGAACCAAGGGTCAAAGCAATTGTAGAGTAGCAACACACAGTTCTGTGGTGCCTCGTACAGTTTGTTGCAGATTTTCCAGCAACCAATATCTAGGTTGAAGCCTCAGGTTGGGGATTGATACTGACCTATAAGACTAAGAGGATCCTAATTCCCTGTAAGGGGACTGGCCACAGATGGATGAAACTAGTCTTGTCCAAAGTGCAACACTGATGTAGGGTAGAACATGAAAGCCACACAAAGGAAACTAAATCTTTTTAAATGTATGTTAGAAAACTTTAAGAAAAGTTTTAATGGTAACTTTGGAATGAAACTCACTCCAAAAAGCTTATACTTTGCAAATTAGAATGGCCAACCTTTGAGAGGAAACAGTCACCAGAAGGATCTTCAGACAAAATTGTCATTGGAATGGTCATTTTAATAATTGTAAGAACTCCTGGACACCCAGACCAAATCCCTTATGTTGACATTTGGCAAGAGATAGTACAGATGTAGCCCACTTGGTTGAAAGCCTGTCTGAAGGACAATCCAAGTTGATATTAACATAGTTGCCTCTAAGCCCCAAGTAATGGGAACAAAACAGAGAAAAACCTGACAAAGGGAAGTCAAAGAGGAAAATAGTTTTCCATGAGCCAGAAGAGAACCTATCACTTATGCACCACTTTACCCATCTTTGCCAAGATCACTGAGACAGCAAACTGCCTCCTCAGTCTCCTTGTCAGCAGAGGCAACAAATGGTGGCCCCTCAACCCTAGCTACTCCTTTCTCCTCAATGCCCTCAGTGTCAAAGTCTTTCCCAAGGACAGAGACTCTTCTACCACCCCTGAGACCTAGAGTGGAATTTTGTACTAAGACCAGAGCCGCAACCCAGATAAGAGCTCTCAATATGCCATTTGAGAGACTAGAGGACCTGCCTATGATGACCAGAAGGGAAGTGTCTGAGGGAAAAATGCAGTTTTCTGTGCCAGCTTTTCAACACTATCTCTTGAACTGAAAAAAATTATACTTCCTCCTACACAGAAAAGATCTGGGCCATCGATGATCTGATGCAGTTCCAGTATTGAGACCCACCAGCCCACATGGGTTGACAGAAGAATTCAGAGCTATGACCTGAGCAACTTTAAACTGGCTAGAGAAACATGCTCTGAACACACAAGGTGACATCCAAGACTATTCCCATACCCAATGCCAACACAGACTCAGAGTGGGACCCCCAACAAAGGGGAAAATCTCCCAAAGATAAAGAGATATCAAGATACCCTCATGGGCAGGCTAAACATGAATAAGACAGCCCTAAACATGAACAAGATATCAGAGTACTCCAAAGTCTGAGAAAGCTTCAGCCAATTCTGTGTATGACTGCGTTACACTGTCCAGTCCTTCCTTCCCTTTGATTCAGGTATGAAATAACTAGCAGATAAAACAAGTTCAGAGAGACATTTGGAAGATCTCCAATTCCTAGAGGATTTTTCTGGACTTAGTTGACTAAAAAGAATGCCAGTGAATTGATAGAAGTTGCCACCACAATTTTCTTCAATTGAGACTAAGAAGCTCAATAAGAAGCAGACCAAAAGATGAAGAGGATGAATCTCCTTGCAGCTGCACTCATTGCAAACCCAGAAGTCACCCAGAGAGGGCATCCCACCAGGACAAATCCAAAATAAATATTAAAACCAAGGCCAAATTCAGAGCCAAAGGAAGATCTGAATGGAGGGACCACTAGGCCCAGGACTAAGCTAAGCTAATGTGCCTACTGCCCTCTAGAGGGACACTGGAAGAAAAAAATGTCCCCAACTAAAGGTCAGATGACGTGGATCAGGCTGCCATATGGCTTCAAAAACTCACCATCTTCAGGACAGTACTACTTAAAAGGCTTTCCTGAGAAACTATGTGGGGGCACATTGCTCTAGTATCTAGATGGTATGTTGCTGGTCGGTACAATCAGAGAGGACTGCATGAAAGGGACATGATGCTTCTCACTCTCCTATGAAGAAGAAAGCTCAGATAAGCTGAGAAAAAGTCAAGTACTTTGGTTTCTATCTGACAGGGACAATGGCAAGTGGGCCTCAAAAGGAAATAAACAATTAGTTCAATTTCAGTCCCTTCAACCTTCCATTAGATTAGAAAGATCTTAGGGGCTGCTGGATTCAGTCATATATGCATCCCCAACTTTTCAGTTACGTGACCAAACCCCATTATGAGGCTACAAAGTGGGGAGAACAGGACCCTCTGATGTGGGGGCCAGAACCACAAAAAGCCTTTCAGGACATTAAACAAGCACTCACTAGTGCACCTGAGTAGAACTCCATGACCTCACAAACCCTTTCTTTCTGTATGTCCATGAATGGTAGGAGTCCTGACTCAAAGGCTACAAATGATACCATCCATTTTGAATAAGTGGATTCTGTAGTCCAAGGCTGGCCACCTTGTTTATGGGTTCTTGAAGCAATGGCCCTTCTGTTGTTGGAAGCTGGTAACTGGCTATGGGATAAAAATTGGTTGTCAGAGTTCTTCATTCAGTTTTGACATTGTAGGATCACAAAGGACAATATTGGCTGACTAATTCCAGGGCATATTATGTGAAAATTCACATGTCTACATTGCATTAAAATTGTCTGAAACCTAAACCCAGCAACTCTGCTGCTCTTTGGGACTGGGCAACATGTTTACAACTGCACTGAGATCATAAAGTTTCCTCCAGTAAGTCGGACCTGATAGACTTGCCACTCAAAAACCCTGATGTGGAGTACTTCACAGACAGAAGCACTTTCATAAAGAATGAGTTATGTCTTGGTGGATATTCAGTAGTCTTTCTGAACTCCACCATTGTCAAGGAATTTCAGCACAAAAGGCAGAACTTACTGCTCTGACCAAAGCACTCTGCAGCAACAATCTATGTAAATATCTACACATACTGAAAGTATGCTTGACTGCTCTTAATGTTCATGGGGCCTTATATAAGGGAAACGGGCTAATTAACTCAGGTGAAGAAAGTATTAAATGTGAATAGAAAATTCCTAATCTTCTAAAGGTAGTATGGGCATTCAAAAAAAAGTTGCAGTTACACATTTCTGTGGCCACCAAAAAGAGAAACCCTGCAGTTGCCCAGGGTAACTGGAGAGCAGACAGAGAAGCAAGGTTAGCTGTCCACCAGAAACAGGAAGGAAATCCAGCCCCAGGCTTAAATGCTGTCCTTCTTCCTGACCCACTAAGAACAGGAGCCAATATATTCCTAACATGAGTGTATTGGTTTAAGACTGAAAAGGAAGGTATCTCCCAGGTGGAGATTTTCTGATGGTCACATGCCATCCCTGAGACTCTAGCTTCTGCCATCATCAGACAGTTACACAAGGGAACATACATAAGCCAAACGGCACTGAGACTGTTCTGAGCCAGCATTTCTCTGTCCCCTGGTTTAAAAGCATCTCCCTGGTGACCTATGAACAGTGCAAAACTTGTGCTTGCCACAACCCACACCAGGGGTTAAGGCTTTTACTAGGAATCCAAACTGTAAAAGGAGCACCTTTTGAGGACTTGGAAAGAGAATTCACTGAATTACCATGTTCACAGGGCTATAAATATCTTTTGGTTTGTGTGTGTTCTTATTCCAGCTGGGAGGAAGTTTTCCCAACCCACACTAAAAAGACTAAAGAGTTTGCTAGAGCTCCTCTGGGAAATTATTCCTAGACTTGACATTCTAATAACCATTGGATCAGTGGGCCAGCTTTTGTAGCAGAGGTGATACAATTATTGACCAAAAATTTAAATATCATATGGAAGTTACATACTGCATATAGGTCACAGAGTTCTGGTAAAATAAAAATGATAGTTAGAACTTTAATGACTCAATTAAGTAAGCTGTCAGATAATTCACCTGCAAAGGGATAAAATCCTCCCAACTGCACTGTTAAGGATTAGATCTATTGCCATTAAGAGGACTGGATTCTCTCCCTATGAACTAGCATGTGGAAGCCTCCCGCACTAATCAGGGGATCACAGGGAGGTTTAAGAGATATAGGGATTTGACACTGAAGTAATAGCGTCAAGTTTTAGGAAAAACCTTACCTAAACCAATCTTATCTCAACCAATGAGTTAGATAAATGTTCCCTGTAAATTTGACCACAGATGCAAACTCCTTCAAGCTGGGATTCAATCTGAGTCAAAAAATGGAATATTCAACCCTCAAAATCTCTTTGGAAGTGTTCTTTCACTGTTATTTTATCCACCCCAACTGCAGTAAAGGTTACTGTGATAGGTCCCTAGATTCATTACATCAGGCTCAAGTCCTAAGCCATGGACTAGGAGTGCACTCTAGACCCTACTTCAGACTTAAGTTGATCACCCAGAGGAAGGAAACATTGGAGAAGCTTGAGGATCAGAAGGACAACAGTCCTGCATCAGCAGCCACTCAGAGACTAACTGTTCAATGCATGGCAGAAGATAAACTTAACACCAGGACAATTGGACTCATGTGGCCTCTAAGATAGTTCATATACTCTAATGCATTGCCACTCTTTATTTCTATCCATGTATATAGTTGTCTGCTTGATTTTTGCTATAGGTTAGATAATAGTAACTCCTACTGACTGAACTCTTGGAAACAAAATTTCATTTATACATCACTTTGTCTTACTTATATAGGTTTTCTAGGATTTGTTTTTTATTAGTTTGAATTTTTAACTTACAGTTTTTAAACTATATATCTGTCTATCATTTAACTTGGTTTCCTTTGATAATCTTAAGGGGGACTTTCCCCACTCCTCCCCAATGGTGAAAATCAATGGTGTCAAGTCAATCTATTATAAATAAGGGGTGATACATACATATTTAAGGTATGTACCACCAGAGAGATTCTGTAATTGAACAACTCTTTGTCTCTACAAAAATATCTTGGGATCCCCTTGTAGAGAATCTAGGGCCAAAGAAAAAAGTATCCATTAGAAACTTAATCTAGGAGGTCAACAAACTTGGGGTAAATGATGACTGGCTATCCCAAAGATTATTGTCATTTTTGGTTCTGCTTCCTGAGCACAAGACAAGAACTAAGGACTCCTGCTTACATGCTAAACTGGATATTCACTTACAAACTGTTCCTTAATTTATTACTGATCAAACTGCTACAATCTTCGCGTTCTTAGCAACACAACATACCCAGACACAGGTGGCTATCTATCAAAACCACTTGACATGAGATTTTGTACTGACTTAAAAGGAGAAATATGTAAAAATTTCAACAGTTCAGACTGTTGCATCCAAATAGATGACAATGGACAGGCAGTTAAAGGCATAGCCAGCAATATCAGAAAACTAGCACATATGCCAGTTTGAACCTGGAAGGACAGTAAAACCTGGGATCCAATCTCATTATTTGGACAATGGTTTTTAACTGTTGGTGGTCTTAAAAGCTTAATTGGCATAGTAGGTATTCTACTGTTAACCTGCTTTTTGCTCCTGTGTTTGGACCCCTTTACATTAGTATTCTTGGGTTGTTATACAGTGGGAGCACACAGTAGTTGCACTGTGTGAGCATGTTGAGGTTGCTGTACCTTCTGGGGAACTTTCCCTATTCACTGAAGTCCATGAGTCTATTATTTCCTCCTCCAGGAAGAAAACAGCATCTGTTGAAGTTGATCCAGGGTGGGTAACTGGTCCTTGGTGAGCTCCACATATGACCTGGTATCCTTCCTTGGCTTATGCCAGTACAAAGAATCAGTATTCCTACTTGAATTCAGTGTGAGATGGCAGAGCAAGATATGAAGACCAAGACCATCATAGTGTTGTCAAGTGCTCTGCCCACTATTGAGAAGCTAGAGCCACAAATTGCAGTTGCCAATACCTATGCCTACAAGAACTTGTACAGAATCGAGGAAAAATTGCCTATTCTGAATCAGTCAACAGTGCAGGTTTTTGTCAATGCTAAAGGGGCTGTAACTGGGACAAGATATACTGTGATGAGTACAGTGAACTGAGCCAAGGATTCTATAGCCAGCATGATTATAGGAGTAATGGACAAGACCAAAGAAACTATGACTGGTGATCAAGTCTGTGGTCAATGGTGGCATTAACATAGTTTGGGGAAGTCAGATGGTGTAGTTTATGAACAGTGGAGTAGAAAGTACAATCAGCAAGTGCAAGCTGCTGGTATACCTTCCTCTCACTGAAGAATAAATAGAAAAAGAAGCAAAAAAAGTTGAAGGATTTGATATACTTCAGAAACCAATACATGAAACTGGGATCCCTGTATACCAAGCTTCACTCTTTAACAGTGGTAGGAGTCTGAAGGTTGGTCTGCACTAAAGCAAAAATCTTACCACGACCTGGTTGTAGTGAAGTTTCATTTATAGGCCATAAATTAGCATTGGCATGAGTAGCAGTTTGTAAAGAGGGTTTTTCTTCCTGTTGTCCTAAAATTAAGTAAAATTAATTAAATTAAGTAAATTTATCAAGTCATTTCCTTGTAAGGGAGATACCCACCAAGGCAGTCCGAAAGTGCTGAAATGGGGTAATGGTCCACATATCCAGCAATTGTCATTTTGTAACCTAGTGGCATACTGTTGGGCCCAACCTAGAAAAGGAGTTGGTTTCAGTGGCTCTTTCTACAATGATAGAGAGGAAGAGAAGTTTACATATCACCATTGTCTCTGTGGAAGGGAAATTTCAGGTCGTCTATTGGAGCGCAGGAGTAAGGCTCCTCAGTTCCTCGGGAAGGACAAGTTTCTTTGGGAGTCAACTCAGGATAGCTGTCTTTAACCCAAGAGTGGTGGATCCAATTCTCCTCTCCCAGCACTTTTCCTGCAGAGAGGGTTGATAAGATTACAGGAAAAGGTCCTTTCCAAAAAGGTCTAAATTTGGAGAATTTGAAGGTATAGTCTTGATCACAACAAGACCTCCAGGCTCATATAGAGGTGGAGAAGTGATTGGCTCAGATATGGGATATTTACAGATTTCAGTTTGCAACTTGGTCAATTTTGTGATATTAGCCACTAGATCTGCAGTTTTCTGATCTTTAAGGATATCATTCCTTAAGAATGGTCTCCAGTGTAAGAGCTGAAAGGGACTGAGCCCTAATGTTTTGGGGGATTCCTGGTTCTGAGTAGGTTCAAAAGAAGCATCTTAGCCCTGAATAAAGACTTTGTTGGTTAAGTTTTCTTAGCTCCTTCTTGAGCAATCATTAGTCTTTTCTACCCTTCCTGAGGAGTGAGGTCTCCATGCACAGTGGAGGTGGGATTTTATGCCTAGGGCTTTATCCAAAGTTGTGATTCCCCGAGTCACAACTGTTAGTACATAAAGCCTGGGTAGGATGCAGTCCTCACAAATCATCTCAGCTGTGTATTCAGGAACAAAGTTTCATGCCCCAATAGTGGATGCAGGGATGAAATGGCACCCACTTTCCTGGTGGGAAATGAGCCTCTGAACAAAGAAAAGGGCTGGGTTTATTTAAGTTATTATGAGGAGTGGTCTAGTGAGCATATCAGTTTTCTTGGCACTCAAAAATTTGAACTTTTTTTGGGTGTGGGTGGTCTATGGATAGTGTATGGAGAGGGCTTACTTTAAAGGAGATTAACACCTAGAGACTGTTACTTTAGGGGTGATAACACAACTCCTCCCTGTCTGCACCGGGCACCTGGAAATCATTTGTCTTGGGAGATGAAGACTGTCAGTGCATGGCTGCCTTTTTCACTCCCTCTTTCCAGGCCTCATTACCTTGGAGATTGTTTTTCTTTTCATTTTCCATATCTATCATCCCCGGCTCTGAAAGGAAGAAATGGATTCAGGCAATGATGTCTCCAACTTCTAGGGAGGGGGCAAGGTTGGGGAAGGGGTTTCCTTTCAGAGTTCTGGAAGTGAATGTGGGGGCACATAGAGAGGGATGTGTGAGGAAAGTCCTGAAGTCTTCGCAAGTGATGTTAACTCTTTATGCTGCTGCAAGAGTTCAGGAGGGAGGAGGAATGTTCCCCAGCAGTTGCGGTTGCGTTGACCACTTTATCGAAAAACTGTAAAACTAAAATAGGGAGGAGAAAAACATTATGGTAGTACGTGAAGTTTAACTAGCTTGTTAGGTTACTGGAAACAATTGTAGCATATAAAATGAAGACTGATTACCTTAAAATGTTAAAGGTATAATTCTAGCATGGAAAACTAATTTTTCAGTGTTAAGGAAATGATTTAAAAAAATGATTTTAGCATGTAACATAATTGAGGACTGTTATTTGTATTCAAGACCTAATCAGGTTCTCATATTTAACATAATACACGTTTTTGGGGCAGTATATTGTACTTGAATAAGGTTCAGACAATACAACATAGGGATTTAATACACATGCTGTAAGGAAGAATTCTTTAATCCCTCCCAGCGGATGTTTCTAGCCTTATTAGTAAGGGAATAAGTTGGGGGCTCTCCTAGTCTAGTGTGTGCTGTTATTGGAACGGGCAGGCTTTGGTTGGGGGTTAAATGTCAGTTTGGGGAGTAGGAAAAATTACGGTACAGAGGCTAGTTTAATTTTGGAAGGCAGGGGGAACTATGAGCCTCATAAGGAACAAACCTCAGAAGTTTTGGAACATCAGGGCTGTAGGACTGACACAAGTGTACATTTAAGTGTTATTTAAAAGAATCATTGTTTTTCTTCTAAATGCCCAAGTATGGCGTCTTTTGGTTATAGCTGATTTTTCTAGGTGTTTAAGATCAAGCTGGTCAAAATGATCTTGTTCATATCTACTGTTAAGGGTCAGCTGAGGGGCTGAAGTTGTTTCTGTGGCATAGTGCTAGCCTGGAATTTGTTAGGCCCTGGGTTCAGTACCCAGAACCACATATAAATAAATAAATAAATTAATTAATTAATTAATAACTAATAATCCATTTACAACTAAAAACTTATATATATATATATATATATTTAAATAAATAGAAGAATGACTAAATAAATAGCTGAATTCCCAGAGTGGTCACTCTGGGGGGAACGTAAGAGCAACTTCTTAGCTCTTTTAGTGTCATTTGCTTGCTAGAATGGGTTAGGGTCTTCTTGATGAGCTGGCTTCTCTCCAAAGCATCAGGAATGTCCCCTCTTCTCCAATGACTCTCCTCTTTGCAGCAGGTGCACTGGTTCAGCCTGTTCAGTTCTGTTCTCCTGTGGTCTCATTAATCTACCTGATTGGGAGGTGGTCATTTGGCCCATAGTTGCAAAGCTCCTTAGAGAAGTTCTCTAGCTCTCTGGGTTCGGGTTGACTCAGGAGGCGAGGGCCAAATATTGATTTTCTTGGCCCTTTTATTTTAACCTCAATTGTTAAACATCAGAGTACTGTTCTTTAACTTCAATGTCCATAACCTTCAAGTCATTTACTGCTCATATCGAATTGGGGTCTGTATTAGTACTGGGAATTAGCTTTACATCCCTCTGTCTTGTGGGTGATGGATTATTGTCTCAAATTAGTCTAGGTTACATGTTCTTGGAGTAGTGCCTCTGGAAAACATTAGCAAGCAACAATTACAGTGTTTACAAGGAAAATGCAAAATGAAATTAACAAGAGTAAAAACATGTTCAGATTGTGTAATACCTGTGTTGAGTTTTAGCTGCACAATATACTACATCCCTGTTTGAGATCACAGTAATCTTTACAAAAAAATATCAATCTTCTGAACCCAACTGTAACTGAGCTGAATGAAGTCCAGCCTATTTTGGAGCCGTTCCTACATGCAGTAAGGTGGAAGGCAGAGCCTTATGTTAGGTAAGGTGTGGCTCTTGGCAATTTTTAGGTAAAGTGTTCTAGTTCCGAGGCTGATCTTTACCTCTTTCTTAAGTGTCATTTTACAAAGTTTGCATACATTTTTTCCAGAGTCTACATGAACATTAGTTAACACAATATAACATTATATTTAAAACATGAATCAGAGAACAGTTGAGAGAGTTTTTAAATTTACTTTTGTGTGGCAAAGTGGAAAAATGCTTTCATGTTTTATGACATTAAACTATAAACAGATTAGGCTCTAATTCTCTTTTAGAGAAACATTTACATTTTTATCCCAGTGTAGAAAGTAACATAAGATTTAGGTTCAGTTACAGAACATTAAATGATATGAATAAATCTCCAATTAAATTTGTCATTCTTCTAAGTTTAAATTCACCATGCCTGACAATTTTAGTTTGGAGAACATCAGCTTGGTAAAAATGTTCTTTTAAATTTCCGGCTTTGACAACTTGTCCACCTGGATGACATGAACACATTGAATATACAAAGAAGAGTAAGAGTACCACAATTACATTGATGTTTTTGTATTAACCAAGTTTATGTTTTAGAGAAAAATTTAGACTCTTTAATGTAGTGTAATACTTCAAATTGTTACTGTTTAATTAGAGTTGTATAAAAGCCTAATTTCCTGAAGACTAGTTGCTCTGAAGAATGAAATTTAACAGACATAACATTAAGGATAACTTCGGCAGCTGGGGTGGTAGCTCAGTCATAGAGCACTTGCCTCACATGTGTAAGGAACTGGGTTTGATTCTCAGCACTGTATATAAATAAATAAAATAAACATCGTTTAACAACTAAAAATATTTTTAAAAATAAATTAATGTTTTAAGAAATTCTTTTCGGTTTAAGATATGGATTAAACCTTGGTTTTATATCAGTACATTAGTATTTGACATTAGGGGAAAACCTTAAAAAGCTTTAACTGATTGTTTCACATACATTTCGTCAGCTTAATTACACATGAGCTTGTTGAAAGTTGTCCTTTACTTACATAGATCCTCAGTTGTTCATTTCCTCACATAATTGCTTTCTTACCCAGAACCTTTTTTCTTCTATTCAATATATTTTTATACTTAGAACCTTCTAATTTCTCTTTCCTATCTGTTGACTCTTCTTTTTGTTTATACTCTGAAACAAACCTTATGAAATTTTTGAATTTAGATAGCTCAATTTTAATAAGAAGTACTTTCTGTCATATATAGTACACTAATTGAAACACACAATTAAAACTTTTGGACACTTTGTACATGGAATTAACTTGCTCACCAATTTATGAAAACACAATGTTCAAGTATATCATCCCATGGAATTCAAGAAGTTAGAAGTACTTGATATTATATAAACCATTAGCATTTTAACTTTGTAAATTGATAACATGTCTCCAGTGAAGCATTCATGATTAATCCCATGAATACATGTCAGATCCAATTTGCTTATTTTTCCTATAAAATCTAAGATATTAGACAAATGTATTGAACAGTATTTGCCATCTCTTCCTTGTTGAAAAAAAGTCCTAGAAACAATGGATATTAGAGATTTTATAATAAACATCATATTAGTTTGACCACCTAGAGAGACTTGTGAGTTAATTAATTTTAAAGACATTTTGCCTTCACTTGTTTACCCAATTTAAATTGAACTTTTTAAATCACATGAATCAAAGGTATTTGGATCCATATTTTTGAATTTGAATTCATGTGCACTCATTATATACCAATTTTGATATCATGCACGTCATATATGAATGCCCACACATATATAGACAGACAATATGATATACACAAAACACAAAAGCAAAGACCCTTTTGTAGGTGAATCTCCATTGCAATGTTATAAATGTTTAAGACTATAGTTGAATAAAAATAGAACTGATCAGAAAAACATTAACCTAGGTATTTGGATCAAAATCACGGCCTCAAAAAATATGGAATTTAAGAAAAAAACAGGAGTCTTTGGGGGGGAAATGACGTGGCATTTAATCATTTCAGTAAAGCAGTATGAGAGAGCAAGAAACAGGGAGAGGAGAGAGAAAGAGAGAGAAAGAAAGAGATGGAGAGTGTGAGAGAGAGAAAGAGATGGAAAGTGAGAGAGAGACAAAGAGAGAGGGGAGGGAGGGAGAGAGAGAGAGAGAGAGAGAGAGAGAGAGAGAGACTGAAAACCATTTTTCCATGTTACAGTCCAGAAGTTAAAATGGACACTTTTTTCCTTTAGTCTCCTGTTTGGTGCCCCTGTTGGGCCTGCTGTTTTTTGCAGCTTACATTCCAATGCACACTTCAGTGAAGCCTGCCCAGGGAAATGGCTGCCTAGGGCTTGTTAACCCCTTTTTCCCTGGCTTATAATCAGGTCATGTTAGGATGGAGAAAATTATGAAACACTATTGTTAGGGTCAGAATTTAGGTGACTGTAGGGAGCAGAGCAGAGCAACTGAGACAAAGGTCAGCCCGCCAAATGGTGACCTGAAAGAATGAACATTTTTTTAAGCTGTTTTAACCTTAACTCCCTAAGGTCTCCCTCCCAGTAATGGGGAAAAAAGCCCCTAAAGCTGTTCCAGGAAACAGCCCCAAACAGAGAGTAAAAGAATAAATTGAGCCAGATAACTAGATAGTGCTCAAACAGTAGGATTACCAGAAACTACTGACCAGAATCTACGCCCTGTTGTTAAACATTGTAAAACATGTTGTATGTTATCAGACAACTCAGACCCCCTTTGGAATTCCTGGCAGCTTTGCTCCCCCCATTTTTTCTTTTTCTTTTCCCCTTTTTCTCCCTTTCATGTGCGACCCCTCCCGATGTGTGGTTTTCTGCCTTTATAAACTTGTAAGATTTTCTGCTAGGGACTCGACTCCTCGACTCCTGCGTGAGTCACGAGTCAGGTCCCAGCGCACTGGAATAAACACCTCTTGCGGTTTGCATCAAGTGACGCCTCCTGTGGTTGATTGGGGTTGCCGTCAGTCTGAGGGATAGAGTTGGGGGTCTCCTTTTTGGAGGTCCTTCATTTGGGGGCTCGTCCGGGATAAGACGGCCCCCCTCATCCGCGAGTCGACCTTGGAGGTAAGAAGGGGTACCCCGAAGTTGTCTGTCTTTGTCTTGTGTTTTGTTAGTTGGTCTGGTTCTGCGAGCGTACTTTCGGTTTCGGTGGCAGCCGTTCGGTGACTCGTGAGAGTGGCCGAACAGTGGTCGGTAGACGTGCCCGGAGGGCCACAGGTTGCAGCCCTGGGGGATGCCCTAAGGGTGGAAGGAGAACCATGGACGCCTGGTAGTCTCCGTTGGTAAGGGTGCTGATCGGGTTCAACTGGTGGATCAGAGATTGGCGCCCGTCTGGTTCTGGTCTGTTGTATGTTTGTGGCGGACAAGGTGGAGTAGGTGGGTCCTCGTGTCTGTAGCATTTTTGTTGTAGTTATTTTGTTGTTTGTGTTTCTAACGACGTACGAACTGACGATGGGACAGACTGTGACAACCCCTCTTAGTCTGACATTAGATCATTGGGCTGAAGTTAAGGGAAGAGGTTGTGACCTATCAGTTGAGGTCAAGAAAGGCCCATGGCGGACCTTCTGCTCCTCAGAATGGCCAGCTTTTAATGTAGGATGGCCAGCAGAAGGGACCTTTAATCTATCTGTCATTCTTGCTGTTAAGGAGATTGTTTTTCCAGAAGGAACCTGGAGACCATCCGAATCAGCAGCCTTACATCGTGGTCTGGCAGGATCTGGTGCAAAATCCACCTCCCTGGATTCGACCTTGGGTGGCAAAACCCAAGCCCCGGCCCAGCCGCACAGATCCTAGCCGCCCAATCTCCCAGTTCTGGGGGGAAATCCAGTCACTTAGAACCCCCCAAGAAGATCTATCCCAAAATCCAGGCTGACCACCTTCTCCTTGACTCACCTCCCCCATACCTCCCACCTTGGTCCCCGTAGGGGGTCAGGAAGAGCCAGAAGAACCGCCGGCCCCTGCAGTCGCCCCCTCTGCTCCCCTTAACGAGTCTTTGCCGGGGCCCACTCAGGGGCGCCACGGGACCTGCATGGGGTACCAGGAGCCGCCTCGGAGTAGTTCCCGACACTACCGTTGCCCTTCCCTTAAGGGCTTATGGCCCCCGCTGGTGGCAACGGATGGTGGACTGGCTCCTCTTCAGCCCTCCAGTATTGGCCTTTCTCCTCTGCAGACTTGTATACTGGAAAACTAATCATCCTCCCTTTTCAGAGGACCCCCAGCACTTAACCGGGCTGGTGGAGTCTTTAATGTTCTCTCAGCAGCCCACATGGGATGATTGCCAGCAGCTACTGCAGACCCTTTGCACTACTGAGGAGAGGGAGAGGATTTTATTGGAGGCAAGGAAGAATGTACCAGGAGCAGATGGACAACCCACCCAGCTCCCCAATATCATAGAGACTGCCTTCCCCCTCTCCAGGCCTGACTGGATTTCAACACGGCAGAAGGTAGGGAGCGACTGACAGTCTATCGCCAGACTCTAGTGGCTGGCCTCCGTGGGGCAGCGAGACGCCCCACTAATTTGGCTAAGGTAAGAGAGTTTATCCAGGGGGCCATGGAACCCCCATCAGTATTTCTCGAGCGCCTAATGGAAGCTTTCAGGCGCTACAAACCCCGTTTGACCCTACCTCTGAGGGGCAAAGGGCTTCCGTGGCCATGGCTTTTATAGGGCAGTCAGCAATAGATATTAAGAGAAAGTTGCAGAGAATAGAAGGGTTACAAGATTATACCCTACAGGATTTAGGTTAAGGAGGCAGAGAAAGTGTATCATAAGAGGGTGCTAACCCAGCCTCTAGGGCCATGGAAGAGGCCGGTAGCCTACCTCTCCAAGAAGCTAGACCCTGTTGCTAGTGGCTGGCCTGCCTGTCCAAGGTCCGTGGCAGCAGTGGCAGTATTGGTGAAAGATGCTGACAAATTAACTATGGGACAAAAGCTAACGGTCATTGCCCCTCACTCCCTGGAGAGCATCATCAGACAGCCCCCTGACTGGTGGCTGTCCAACGCCCGCATGACGCATTACCAGAGTCTCCTACTGAATGGAGACAGGATCCAGTTCGGGCTGCCTGCCATCCTCAACCCAGCTACCCTACTACCTGACACGTCCACCCAGGAGAGTGTGCTGCATACCTGCCAAGAGATACTAGCAGAAGAAACGGGGACCCGAAGGGACCTCCAAGACCAGCCCTTACCAGACACTCAGCTGACCTGGTTCACTGATGGAAGCAGCTACATAATAGAAGGTAAAAGGGTAGCCGGGCGGCGGTAGCGGATGATGAACAAACTATCTGGGCAAGCGGCCTACCCGAGGGGACGTCGGCTCAGAAGGCTGAGTTACTAGCTCTGACTCATGCTCTGTGGTTGGCAGAAGGGAAAAAAAATTAACATCTCTATACTGACAGCAGGTATGCCTTCGCTACTGCCCATGTCCACGGGGCCATCTACCGGCAGCGGGGGCTACTGACCTCGGCAGGGAAGGAAATCAAAAATAAAGAAGAAATTCTAAGCCTGTTAGAGGCCATTCACCTTCCTAAGAAAGTAGCGATTATTCACTGCCCCGGACACCAAAAAGTGGGGTCAAAAGTTGCCAGAGGGAACCAAAGGGCTGACAGGGAAGCCAAGCGGGTGGCTCAAGGACTTAACATCCTATCCTTGTCGGGGGAAAAACTGATGTCTCACCCTAAGGAGGCGGTATACCCCTCTATTAGGAACTTTGAATATTCAGAACTAGATCTTGAGGAAATGGACAGATTAGGATTTCACCTAGAGACTCCAGAGGGGATCCGGGAAACTTCAGAAGGAAAAAGAATTCTCCCTGAAAAACAGGTGATCATATTTCTCAGACACCTTCACAAATTAACTCATCTAGGCCCAAAACACTTAAAAACTCTTGTCCAGTCTTCACCGTATTACATCATGAAGCTCAAGGAGCTTGCAGATACAACTGTAAAAGAATGCAAGTCTTGCCAGATGGTGAATGCCCAGCCCAGCAAGCTACCTCACAGCAAACGGCTCTGAGGGGACCATACTGGGAGTTACTGGGAAGTGGACTTTACTGAGGTAAAACCAGCCAGGTATGGATACAGATACTTATTAGTATTCACAGACACATTTTCAGGATAGGGTGAAGTCTTTCCTAGGAAGAAGGAGACTGCTCAGGTGGTGGCCAAAACAATACTAGAAGACATCTTCCGAGGTTCGGGGTGCCCAAGGTAATCGGGTCAGACAACAGCCCTGCGTTTGTTGCCCAGGTAAGTCAGGGACTGGCCAAAATCCTGGGGCTTAATTGGAAATTACATTGTGCTTATAGGCCCCAAAGCTCAGGGCAGGTAGAAAGAATGAATAGAACTTTAAAAGAGGTCATGACTAAATTATCCTTAGAGACTGGCATAAGAGACTGGACAGTCCTCCTTCCATTTGCTTTGTTTGGGGTGCGCAATACCCCTGGCTCCCTCAAGCTAACTCCTTTTGAAATCCTTATGGAACTCACCCCCCACTCATTACCATACAACACCTTCCTTCCCCAGAATCTTACCCCTCTCAAAAGCCCTTGAGACTGTGCAGAGGGAGGTGTGGAATTGGTTGGCTGGGGCCTACAAGCCTGGAGACCTTCAGGTACCTCATCAGTTCCAGGTCGGAGACTCAGTGTACATCCGCGTCACCGTGTGGCCAGTCTGGAACCAAGGTGGAAAGGACCATACATAGTGCTGCTTACTACTCCAACTGCAGTAAAGGTCGATGGCAATCACCACCTGGACTCACGCTTCGCATGTCAAGCCTGCACCACCACCAGACCCAACGTGGAAAGTGGGAAAATTGGACAACCCCCTCAAGCTCCGCATCCACCGTGTTCCTGCTTCTGTTGATGCACCTCCCGCCGATAAGTAGCCCCCAACCCTCATGCCCCCCAACGACTAACATGGCAAGTCCTCTCCCAGACTGGAGATATAATATGGAGCACCACCAGGGAGAAACCCCTTTGGGCTTGGTGGCCGTCCTAACCCAGACACCTGCACCTTAATAGCTGGGTTAGATAATTGGGACATCTCTACCCTGACTTCTGAGGAGGCCCGTAGACATTGGCCAACATTACCCAGGCCTTTTGGGGGAGCAGAATCCCACCTAGTTGAAGGGTACGACCCAGGATGTAGCTACCCACGCTCCCGTGACAATCTAAAACAGACCCCTTTCTATGTCTGCCCCCGGGATGGGAGGTCACGGAATATGGCAAGGACGTGCGGAGGCATAGGACCATTATTATTGTGCCGCATGGGGGTGTGAGACTACTGGCAACACTTACTGGCACCCCACCTCCTCCTGGAATTTAATAACTGTACAGCAAAATCTCATGGCAGCCAAATGTTACAACCAAGGGTGGTCTAACCCTCGGAACATCTCCTTCATGGAAAAGGAAGGCTATCGCGTGAATGGATAAAAGGGAGAACTTGGGGATTCCGTTTCTATATGTCAGGAAGGGACAATGGATTTACCTTCTCTATCAAGCTTAAGATTGAAACCCCAACTACCGTCCAGGTAGGACCTAACCTAGTATTATCTGAACAGCGGTCATCACCCGCCCATATCAGGCCGTCTGTTTTCCGAGCCCCAACAAATAAGCCAGTTACAACCCCCTTGGTCCCCAACCTAGCAAATACACCCAAGGTACTGAACACAGGGCAGAGACTCCTTAATTTGATACAGGGAGCTTTCAGCGCCCTCAACGCTTCCAACCCTAATCTGACTGAGTCTTGCTGGCTATGTCTGGTGTCAAGTCCTCTGTATTATGAAGGCAATCGCCTTCTCGGGGACCTTTAATAACACCACCTCCCATGACTCCTGTAGCTGGGGGTCAAACAGAAAGCTCACTCTTACAGAAGTCTCTGGGCAAGGTACTTGCTTAGGTACAGTTCCTGCAAACCGTAGACATCTGTGCAACCGGACAATAGAAAGCCCTCAAACAACTACCAACTATTATCTGGTTCCCCCTCGCAGGCGGATGGTGGGCCTGCAGTACAGGACTGACCCCATGTGTATCTTCCAAAGACTACTGTGTCCTCGTACAACTGGTACCTAGAGTTATCTACCATGAGGCAGGCTCTTTTGAGGCTGAGTTCGACCTACAGCCCCGTAGACAGAAGAGGGAACCGGTCTCACTCACTTTAGCTGTCCTGCTGGGCCTAGGAGTAGCAGCCGGAGCAGGGACAGGGACCGCTGCACTTGTTCAGACTCCCCAGTACATTGAAGAATTACAGGCAGCTGTAGATGAGGATCTGAAGGCTATAGAGCAATCCATCACAAAACTAGAGGAGTCACTGACCTCTCTATCTGAGGTGGTACTACAGAATAGGCGAGGCTTAGATCTCTTATTCCTTAAGGATGGTGGATTATGTGCTTCACTAAAAGAAGAATGTTGTTTTTACATAGATCACTCTGGTGTAATAAAAGATTCCATGTCCAAACTTAGAGAAAGACTGGAAACAAGACAACCGAGATCGAGAAGCACATCAAGGGTGGTTTGAAAGTTGGTACAACCGGTCCCCCTGGTTCACCACCCTCATGTCCACCCTGATGGGTCCCCTTGTTATACTGCTTTTACTCCTCACTTTTGGGCCCTGCATCCTAAATCGCCTAGTTACCTTCATCAGGGAAGAGTAAGTGCTGTACAGGTACTATGCTCAGGCAACAATATCAGTCCCTCCGCCAAGGAAATAATTTGGGAGAAGAGTATATAGAGACAGAAGTTCCATGATTAGAACTTTCTGAAAAGAAAATGGGGAAATGAAAGAATGATATTTTTTTAAGCTGTTTTATCTTAACTCCCTAAGGTCTCCCTCCCATTGTCTTAACTCCCTAAGGTCACCCTCCCAGTTATCTTAACTCCCTAAGGTCACCCTCCCAGTAATGGGAAAAAAGCCCCTAAAGCTGTTCCAGGAAACAGCCCCAAACAGAGAGTAAAAGAGTAAATCGAGCCAGATAGCCAGATAGTGCTCAAAGAGTAGGATTACCAGAAACTACTGACCAGAATCTATGCCCTGTTGTTAAACATTGTAAACATGTTGTGTGTTATCAGCAAACCCAGACCCCCTTTGGAATTTCCTGGCAGCTTTGCTCCCCCATTTTTTTCTTTTTTCTTCCCCCCCCCCCTTTTCTCCCTTTCATGTGCGACCCCTCCCGATGTGTGGTTTTCTGCCTTTATAAACTTGTAAGATTTTCTGCTAGGGACTCGACCCTTGGACTCCTGCGTGAGTCACGAGTCAGGTCCCAGCGCACTGGAATAAACACCTCTTGCGGTTTGCATCAAGTGACGCCTCCTGTGGTTGATTGGGGTTGCCGTCAGTCTGAGGGATAGAGTTGGGGGGGTCTCCTTTTTGGAGGTCCTTCAGACCCATCAAGTGGCCTAGAAAATTCCACTGACCCTTCACATCCACCTATCACTCAGCAGGACCCCCTCCCATGCCAGCCTATAAAAACCCTGGGCAGCCAGGGCCACATGCGATTTTCTCTGGGTCCCTACTTGAGCTGAAGCCCGGGGGTCTGGGAATTTCGCCCGAGAGCCAATTCCAGTAAAGCTTGCTTCGGTCACTTTCTATCGGATTTTATTTGGCTGCTAAACTTACAACTATTATGCTCCTTAGTGAGACATGGCATTGGCTGTTGCATTAGTCTGGATTAAGGGAGGATATTTTTTATCAGTTAGTCGTGCTCCTAAAAATCTCTTCAGAAGCAAAATATTACCCTGCTTCTTGGCTGTTCACATCCCTGTAACCTAGGATTCCTCAGATGTCTAGGGAACTTGGGAAGCTGGCCACACTGAGCAGAGTGAAGGGATATGGAAAATATACTCCTACAAGACTTCCCCAGAAAAATGTAGGAAGAGTGTGGCTTGGGAGAAGGGAGGGGAAATTAGCCAAACATTAAGCCTCTCCCAATATACATTCCCCAATAACAAAAGGCCCTGTGGAAAAGGGACAGATAATGAATGCTGGGCCCTGGACTTTGACCTCCCCTTGCAAAATGGTCCCAAATAAAGGCATAGTCTCTGGGAAACAATGAATCCCAGAGAAACAAAAGCAAAGGGCAAGATTTGAGTACTCATCCTTTGGGATCTGGACTCCTATCTCCCAGATAACAATGAGTTTCAACCTTTTCACAGCTACCTTCCTAAGGTAAAGTTTTGACCTGTACAATTAGTCTCTGCCTGTCCAAAGTGCACCTGTGCAGTCCTCCAGTGAAATTGTAAACCCAGACTCCTTCTGAAACCTGGGGGCCATCTCCATACCCAGAAAATGGGCTCTCCCATGCCTGATTGATTGATTCCACTGCAAATACAGGAAAGTGTGCTGATCTGAGATTTGCTGTCCATCTCCTGCCTCCATCATTTGTGGGCTTAGATTTGTGAGTTTACATTTTGGTTCCTGACCAGGAATGGGAGAAAGGTAAAAATGACCCTTCGACATCACCCTTCCCCTTCACTGCAGGTAATTTAAACAATCACTGGGACCTGGGAAGTGGCCACTGTGTGACCAGGGCCCCCAAGGATCTCTGAGATTGGGGGAAACCCCAGCCACAGCTCATGGAGCTATGGCTAAATCTTCAGACTGCACTGCTCCCCTCACTGCCCTCCCCACCCTTCAGAAAGAGACCATCCACACCCTCCAAAATCCACTTTGGCTGAATGGCTGTTGTACATGACCTGTGATGTACCTCAAACCTGAACTAGGTTTTCATGGCCTATGCTACGTGGATGCAGCAAGGATTTGTATTGAACCCTTTATTGGTGCTAGAGGTATTCTCTTTCTGAAACCCTTCCCCTCACCCCTGGCATCCCCTCCTGGATCCCTCCTTCCCTTACACCCTGAAAATCTCTGGATCAGAGACCCCTTTAGTTCCTGCATCCAACACCCACCTTTAAATACTCCAGAGAAGTAAAAGTGTGTCCATGTGACCCCGGTGGTCTCAATGCCATTGAAATTGAGGTGAAGGTGTTCCCATATTTTCCAGGGGGAATGTTCAGCTTAGTGTTTGGAAAGAATCCAGGGGACACTTTGGGGTTCGATCCGACACCTCAATCATGCCTCCCAACATGGGAATCAGTCAGAAATTCCTCAGGACTCCCCTTTGGGCTGCCTCATTAGTAATTTTAAGATCCTTTTACTCCAAAAATGACCTCCAAATCAAAACTTTGTTAAACTCAGCACTCAATTGGGCCACAATACAAATTACATGCACAAATATGGGAACTTTGAGTGAGGTTCCAGCCCAAACTCATGTAAAAAGGAGACATTTCAAGTCCCTAATGTCAACTTACCTATTGTTAGGTCAAATTTGGGCGACTGTAGGGGGCAGAGCGGAGCAACTGAGACAAAATAAATAGTGCACCAAATGGTGACCCATCAAGTGGGCTGGAAAATTCCACTGACCCTTAACATCCACCTGTCACTCAGTAGGACCCCCTCCATTCCGGCCTATAAAGACCCTGGGCAACCGGGGCCTTGCGCGATTTTCTCCAGGTCCCTACTTGATCTGTACCCTGGGGGTCTGGGAATTTTGCCCTAGAGCCAATTTCCAATAAAGCTAGCTTGGGCCCCTTTCTGTCTGATTTTATTTGGCTGCTAACCATGCCCCCGAGCTTACACCTATGAAGCAAAAATTTGACCTGCTCGTCACCAAGAGAGAAAAATAAGCCTAACCAGTCCCAACAGTCAGTGGTATGTCTCAGTTAAGGGGCTGATATAGCAGACTCATCCCTCAAAAGTAATGGGAGATAGTGTTTGATAATTTTCTGCATCCAAATCTGGCCTGATTACCAACTGGGCGGGGGGTAGGGAGGGGCGCGGGGGCAAAGGGTTGCGATCAGCAGCAATTTTCCCTGGATGTACTAAACCAAATCTTGCATTGGAATGCAAATGGCAGGCTCAAGGGGAGACCTAAAACTAAAGGAAAAGGTGTCAATTTAACTTCTCTCTCTCTTTCCTTCTCTCCTTATCTCCCTCCTTCTCTCTCTCTGTCTCTCTGCCTCTTTCTCTCTTTCTGGCTCTCTCATGCTATTTTACTAAAATAATTAACAGCCATTATCATTTTTTCTTCTAGGACACTTGTTTTGTTTTTCTGATCAGTCTTATTTTCTTTCAACTGTAGAGTTTTTTAAACATCTATAACATTGCAAAACGCTACAAGGTTTTTGCATTATGCATTTATCGTGTTGTCTGTCTATATGTGTGCATGCATCCATGCATCCATGTATCATGTACATGATACAAAAATTGGCCTATAGAGTGAAAAAAAGGGGAGGCCCCTGAGATGTGAGGGGGAAGCTGCTGGAAAGCTTTTCCACTTGAGTATACTAGTTTATGAACTTAGGCTTCTGGATATAGGCATTGATCGGTTTCCATGCTGAATGGATGTTGTAGGTTGGAAAAAAAGAGGTGCGCAGTTATGGTTCCTCGCTAGCTCCCAGAAACGCTCCACAGATACAGGTCTCATACAAGGAACCATTTATTTGCGCAGACGAATTCACGTCTGCATGGGGAAGGGGGAAAGGCCAGAAGAAAGATGGCACACGGTTCTTCTCAGACATAGGAATTTCGAGGGCTGAGAGGAACCAATCGTGGAGGAGAATTCTTACACTGACGGACAAATGACATATTAGGACATAATGCTGGAGGCAGGAAGCAAAGTAAGCCAGAAATTCCTATAACGTGAGAAGCGGGCTAACGCAGATTGACAGGTGGTGGGAGGACGGGAAATTCCTGTAACCAGAGAAAAGATGGCTTTATATCTTACAGACATCAAAAGGTGTTTGGGTTAATTGTTGAATTTATGCTGTGCAGACGTTGGGAATGTATAAAGTCTCTTGGATTGGCTCATAATTTTGTATTTGGATGTATAACTGCAGTTCTTAATTATAAATTTTTTTGTAACCTCCATCTGGGTCCACTCCCGTTTTCATTTTCCCAGCCACTCGGGGACAAAGGAGTGGACTGGAATATTTAAATTCACAGGGTTGCCTTTACAGTTGATGAAAACCTTATCTGGGTCTCATTATTCTCATTCCCAACATAATGGGATGAGAAATAAAAGATGTCTGTCACAACAAATGGGGCAATGAGCTCCGGTATTATTAAATTATAAACTGCTGACAAATAGTCTCCCCTTCTTAAGATATGCCCTGTTTGGCCAGGGGATACTTCTGGGTGCAGCCCTGCCTTGTCTGTTGCCCAGATCTAAACTACAAAGGTCTCCCTGAGTCCCCATGAATTCAAGCACTGGTGTCTTGGCTCTGCTGATTTCTGGAGAGAGAGGCGCCTAAGAATCTTTGAACGGAGATCAAAGAACGGAATCATTGAACGGAGTGCCCTAGATATATGGGTATATACAGACAGTCTCTGGCTACAACTGACAGTGGGGAACTCACTTAAAGCAGATGGCATTATGATGATGATGGGGACTGGTCAAAGAACAATAACCCGTGTTCCGACCCATTGAGTGCAAACAGGAAGAATAAAAGTTTTAAGGCACATTTTTCTTATTTTTAAAATTTAAATATGCCAGTCTGTCGGATGCCTCACCTTGGAGAAAATTTGTTGTGTAAATTAAATGTACAGACAACGTACTCACCCCCAAATGACAAGTTCATTTGTGAGTACCTTCCAGGAAAAGAACAGAACCTGTTCTGCTTGAGGCCTATTAGAAGTGAGTAAGGACTTTTAGGCCAAAGAGACCCTGAGAAAAGTGGTCAATGTTATCTTATCTAAGATTTGTTTGAGGAGGAAATATCTTGTCCCAGGAAAAAATAACAATAGTAAACCCCTTAAGAAACAGGCATTCATTCTCTTCTGAACAGGTGTTTAAATTGTACGATGAGTCAGCTTTGCCAGATATCCTACTCTGCCTCTTCTCCCTATTAAAAACCTCACACTGATGACTACCAATTTGTTCAAGACTTGAGCATTATAAAATATTAAAGTATGATGTCCACTGCTTTTGGATTTTTCTTTGTCAGAGAAACAGATGTCTTAAGATCTTGACCAGTCTTGATTTTCATGAATATCATAAATATACCCGAGTAAAGATATGTATGTACCTGAAACTAAGTATGTTTGCCTGAGCCTTATCTAAATGTTCCATAAAAGTTTGAAAAAGGAAAGTTCATGAAGGTTTAACTAACAAGTGCTATCTTTTATATGTTGCGTCTGGCATAAAAAAGTGACATTTCCATTTAAAAATCGACATATCTGTTTTGATTTAGCCTAATTCTGATTATTAGCACTGTTCCCTAAATACATAAGAGATTTAAGGCTATCCTTGATTTTTGCTAGTACTGCTAAACTCTACAGGTCTGCAAATATCTGTTGATTCTAAATTTTACTGTAAAAATTAAACCTGGTTAATGTAAGAACATCTGTGTAATGGTGACACTAAATATTAGGTTTTTTGTATATTAAGTATACTCACATTCTTCTAGTGTACAAATTTTAAAACATAAAGCTTGGAAGACACTTTACCGAGTTGGTGTTCTCCAAACTAAAGTTACCTAAAATGGTAATTTTAAACTTACAGAGTTTATAAATTAAAATGGAAGTTTGTATCATTTATTGTTCTCTACTGGGCCTGTTATCAGTAAGATGTAAGTAAAAATTTTATGTTACATTTTACACTGGGGTAGAAATTTAAATATACTTTGAAAGATAATGAGAGCCTGATCTATTTAAAAGTGGATATTGTAAAATATGAAAACATTTTGCCACCTTGCCCTCCGAGAAAGGGTTAAAAGCTCTCTTAGCTTTTCTGTGATTCATGTTTCACATGTAATGGTGTATTGTCATTTGTGAAGAGCCCCACCTTACCTGAGATAAAGCTCTGCCTCCCCCCTTACTTCATTTTAGAATGGCTCCAAAATAGGCTAGTTTTCATCTCATTTAAAATTGTGTTCAAATGACCAAATTTTTGATGTAAAGATTACTGTGATCTCAAAATAAACATATAATATTATAATATAATATAAATAATTAAGGTTTGAGATTATAAAAGGATTGTTCTTGGACCATAGCTATTATACAAACAATGTGTTTTTGCTATTGTTAATTTCATTTTGTGTTTTCCTTGTAAACTTTGACTGTTATCTGTTAGTGCCTTATAGAAGTACAACTTCTCATATAACAACCTGGTTAATTTGAGGTATGAGGCTACCATCTACAGAGGTCAAAGAGGACAAGCAGGATGTAGGGCAGTTGATTTACAGTGCTAACACAGACCCTAAATAATAGAAGGGATAAATAACTGTAACATTATAATATTGAAGTTATAACCTGTTACTCCCTCTTTAAGAGTGGTAAAACTGGCTTGCTGGGTGTTTAAAACCAAAAACTTAGGGAGCAAAGTCAAGCAAGTAACAGGGCCCAGGAAAAAGCAGCCAATGTTTGGCTCTAGATTTAATTGGTACACAGAGAATGATGGGACCCTTCTAAGGGCTCTGAAACTCCAGTGAGTCACCAATCTGCCAATTAGGAACATCCAGAGAAGCCTAGAGAACAGAAAGCCAACTGGTGGTGAGCATTCTGCAAAGAGGGGTGCCTTTGGAGACAGAAATGCCCCTGGTGCTTCCAAGGGAAGCCATCTGGGCACATGGCACCCTCTGGTAGAGGAAAGGTAAAGGGGCCAGGAGGCTTCACACATGTCCCCAAGAGTGATCTCTGAGGACTCTCAGTTGACTCTTAGGAATAGATAGGAACAAGGCAGTTTTGACCAGCTTGACCTACATGGACAAGTAAAAGGAAAAACAGTAAGTTGTTAAGATATAACTTAAAATTTACACTTGTGACAACCCTATCAAAAGTAAGTAGAGCTGGAGACTGTAAGAAAGGGGTTCCTTTTTATTTATTTATTTGTATTTGTAAACAAATGGGACACATCTTGTTTCTCTGTTTCTACATGAAGTAGACGCATACCATTTGTGTAATCATACATTTACCTAGGATAATCGTTTTTGATTTATTCTGTTATTTTTTCCTCCCCCCACCCCTCCCACCCCTCTTTTCCCTCTATACAGTCCCTCCTTCTTCCATTCTCACCCCCCTCCAACCGCCCCATTATGTGTCATCATCTGCTTATCAGCGAGATCATTCATCCTTTGGTTTTTTGAGATTGGCTTATCTCACTTAGCATGATATTCTCCAATTTCATCCATTTGCCTGCAAATGCCATAATTTCATTATTTTTATGGCTATTATTCCATTATGTATATATATCACAGTTTCTTTATCCATTCATCAATTGAAGGGCATCTAGGTTGGTTCCACAATCTGGCTATGGTGAATTGAGCAGCTAGGAACATTGATGTGGCTGTATCTCTGTAGTATGCTGATTTTAAGTCCTTTGGGTATAGGCCAAGGAGTGGGATAGCTGGGTCAAATAGTGTTTTCATTCCAAGCTTTCTGAGGAATCTCCACACTGCTTCCCAGAGTGGCTGCACTAATTTGCAACCCCACCAGCAATGCATGAGTGTACCTTTTCCCCACATCCTCGCCAACACCTGTTGTTGCTTGTGTTCTTGATAATCACCATTCTAATTGGGGTGAGATGGAATCTTAGGGTGGTTTTGATTTTCATTTCTCTTATTACTAGAGATGTTGAACATTCTTTCATATGTTTGTTGATTGCTTGTACATCTTCTTCTGTGAAGTGTCTCTTCATTTCCTTAGCCCATTTGTTGATTGGGTTATTTGTATTCTTGGTGTAGAGTTTTTTGAGTTCTATGTATATTCTGCAAATTAGTGTTCTATCTGAAGTATGAGTGTCAAAGATTTTCTCTCACTCTGTAGGTTCTTCTCTTCAAATTGCCGAAAATTTCCTTTGCTGAGAGAAAGCTTTTTAGTTTGAATCTATCCCAGTTATTGATTCTTGCTTTTATTTCTTGGGCTATGGGAGTCCTGTTAAGGAAGTCTGATCCTAAGCTGACATGATGAAGATTTGGACCTACTTTTTCTTCTATAAGATGCAGGGTCTCTGGTCTGATTTCAAGGTCCTTGATCCATTTTGAGTTGGTTTTTATGCAGGGTGAGAGATAGGGGTTTAGTTTCATTCTGTTGCAAATGGACTTCCAGTTTTCTCAGCACCATTTGTTGAAGAGGCTATCTTTTCTCCATTGCATATTTTTGGCATCTTTCTCAGGTATGAGAAATTGTATTTATTTGGGTTCGTGTCTGTGTACTCTATTCTGTATAATTGATCTACCTGTCTATTTTGGTGCCAATACCATGCCATTTTTGTTACAATTGCTTTGTAGTAGAGTTGAAGATCTGGTATTGTGATCCCCACTGCTTCACTCTTCCTGCTAAGGATTGCTTATCTATTCTGGGTTTTTTATTCTTCCAGATGAATTTCATGATTGCTCTTTCTATTTCTGCAAGATACATCATTGGGATTTTAATTGGAATTGCATTGAATCTGTATAGCACTTTTGGTAGTATGGCCATTTTGACAATATTAATTCTTCCTATCCAAGAACATGGGAGATCTTTCCATCTTCTAAGATTTTCTTTAATTTCTTTCATTAGTGTTCTGTAGTTCTCGTTGTAGAGGTCTTTCACCTCTTTTGTTAGATTGAGTCCCAAGTATTTTATTTTTTATTTTTTTGAAGCTATTGTGACTGGGGTAGTTTTCCTAACTTCTCTTTCTGAAGATTCATCACTTATGTATAAAAATACATTAGATTTATGAGCATTGATCTTATATCCTGCTACTTTACTGAATTCACTTATGCGTTCTAAAAGTTTTCTGGTGGAATTGTCCAGTTCCTCTAAATATATAATCATGTCAGCAGCGAACAGGGATAGTTTGAGTTCTTCTTTTCCTATTTGTATCCCTGCAATTTACTTAGTCTGTCTAATTGCTCTGGCTAGAGTTTTGAGGACAATGTTGAATAGAAGTGGTGAAAGAGGGCATCCCTGCCTTGTTCCAGTTTTTAGGGGGAATGCTTTCAGTGTTTCACCATTTAGAATGATATTAGCCATGGGCTTAGCGTAGATGGCCTTTACAATGTTAAGGAATGTTCCCGCTATCCCTATTTTTTCTAGTGTTTCGAGCATGAAGGGGTGCTGTATTTTATCAAATGCTTTTTCTGCATCTATTGAAATAATCATGTGATTCTTGACTTTAAGTCTATTGATATGGTGAATGACATTTATTGATTTCCAGATGTTGAACCAATCTTGCATCCCTGGGATAAAATCCACTTGATCGTGGTGCACTGTCCTTTTTATATTTTGTATGTGATTTGTATGTGATTTGAAATTTTGTTGAGAATTTTTGCATCTTTGTTCATTAAGGATATTGGTCTGAAATTTTCTTTCCTCGATGAGTCTCTGTCTGGTTTAGGTATCAGGGTGATATTGGCTTCATAGAATGAGTTTGGGAGGGTTCCCTCCTCTTCTATTTTATGGACTACTTTGAGAAGTATTGGAATAAGCTCTTCTTTAAAGGTTTTGTAGAACTTGGCTGAGAACCCATCTGGTCCTGGACTTTTCTTTGTTGGTAGGCTTTTGATAACCTCTTCTATTTCATTACTTGAAATTGATCTATCTAGATTGTGTATTTCCTCCTGGTTCAGTTTAGGTAATTCCTATGTCTCTAGAACATAGGATGTCTTTGAGATTTTCTATTTTGTTGGAGTATAGACATCCAAAATAGCTTCTAATGATGTTTTGTATTTCACTCGTGTCTTTTGTGATATTTCCTTGTTCATCTCCGAATTTTAGTAATTTGAGTTTTCTCTCTCCTTCTCTTTGTTAGCGTGGCAAAGGGTTTTCAATTTTGTTTATTGTTTCAAAGAA
This sequence comes from Sciurus vulgaris, assembly GCF_902686455.1. Lineage (NCBI taxonomy): Eukaryota > Metazoa > Chordata > Mammalia > Rodentia > Sciuridae > Sciurus > Sciurus vulgaris. Next base: position 97,990 of record NW_027632379.1, read on the forward strand.
TCAACTATTTATTTGGTCAATTTTTTCTATTGTTTCCTTTGTTTCAATTTGGTGATTTCAGCTCTGATTTTAACTATTTCCTGTCTTCTACTACTTTTGGTGTTGCTCTGTTCTTTTTCTAGGGCTTTAAGCTGTAGTGTTAGGTCGTTTATTTTTGATTTTTTTTCTTCTTTTATTGAATGCACTCCTTGAAATAAATTTTCCTCTAAGTACTGCTTTCATAGTGTCCCAGAGATTTTGATATGATGTATCTGTGTTCTCGTTTACGTCTAAGAATTTTTTTTTAATTTCCCTCCTGATGTCTTCTGTTATCCATTCATCGCACAATAGCATATTGTTTAATCTCCAGGTGTTGGAGTAGTTTGTTTTTCACTCTGTCATTTTTTCTAATTTCAATCCATTATGATCTGATAGAATACAAGGTAATATCTCTATCTTCTTGTATTTGCTAACATTAGCTTTGTGGCATAAGACATGGTCTATTTTAGAGAAGGACCCATGTGCCGCTGAGAAGAAAGTGTCTTCGCTCTTGGTTGGATGGTAATTCTATAAATGTCCATTAAGTCTAAATTATTGATTGTGTTATGAGATCTACAGTTTCTTTGTTCAATTTTTGTTTGGAAGATCTGTCCAGTGGTGAGAGAGGTGTGTTAAACACCTAGTATTACTGTGTTGTGGTCTATTTGGTTTCTGGAATTGAGAAGGATTTGTTTGAAGTACATGGATGAGCCAATGTTTGGGGCATTGTCTTGTCTTGCTGATTTATGCTTCCCTTAAGCAGTATGTAATGTCCTTCTTTATCCCTTCTGACTAGTTTTGGCTTGAAGTCCACATTATCTGAAATGAGGATGGATACTCCAGCTTTTTTTGCTGTGTCCGTGTGCATGGTATGTTTTTTCCCATCCTTTCACCTTTAGTCTGTGGGTATCTCTTGAGATGAGTCTGTTGCAGGCAGCAAATTGTTGGATCTTTCTTTTTTTCCAATCTGCCAGTCTATGTCTTTTGACTGATGAGTTCGGGCCATTAACATTCAGGGTTATTATTGAGAAATGATTTGTATTCCTGGTCATTTGGCTTTTTTTTTTTTTTTTTTTTTTTTTTTTTTTTTTTTTTTTGACATGACTTGGTTTCTCCTTCAATTGGCTTTTTCTTTAGGGTAGTTCCAACCTTTGCAGATTTACATAGTTGTTTGAAAAGGGTGCTTATATGAAAATGTCTAATAACTAATTATCACAAAGGACTCTCGAGACACACGTTTGTCTTGTGTTTCAGAAACTGACTGAAATATTCACTGATTTTGTATTAATTGTTTACCAAAATGTGATGTTTTACTGTCCTGTTCATTGTTGTGCTTGCATAAACCTTGCCCTATGTATACCTTGTTCAGTCAACTTCCAACTGCCACCATGGACCTCTGGACTGCTATGATTCTGAAAACCCCTAACTCTTCATATCCCACCTGGCAGAAAACATGGAGTTTGGGTCTCTTCCCCTCCACATTACCCTCTGTCAGCAGGAAGCAGCTTGGAAATGTTGCCGCCCATTTTCCATAGGAATGAAATTTAGAAGTTGACGGGGAAAGTGTAACAGTGGTCCACTTCACCTTTTGAATATAGCTCTGAGGCTCATTTTCAAAATGGAAAAGTTTTTCTTTTCCTCTACTCCTTCTCCCCATCCCTAACCTGGGGATGGGCAACAAGATTACCTTGAGTTATCTCCCACAGTAGCTAGGAAGTAAATCTCCTAAATTAAGAAGTGAATGTTAACACACCATCAGGGTTCTTTGGGACCCCCTGTCAGGGCATACCTGGAATGTAGTCTTTGAAGAGCTTCTTTAAAATCCCCCTGTTCCTCCTGATGGGCAGAATCATAGCTCCTAGGACATGAGTTCTTGGTGTTTTTCCTTTGCGGACAAAGACATAAAACTTCTTTTTCCTTTTTCTCAAAACTGTGTCCTCATGATTGAATTGGCATTTCGGCTTTCCTCCCTGCCACTATAAACTCCTAATTATGAAAGGAAAAATGCTCATGACAAAATTGCACACTTTCTTGCCTGTTCCCCCCCCACACACACACACACACTGTAGAGTCAAGAAATCTCCAGGATGAAGGGACAGCTATTGATTGTTAGGTGTGTAAACGCCTTTTTCTCAGAGGGACTCATGGGAGGGGTTGATTTAAAATACCTCCCTCTTGTAACTTAAAGAGAACACTGTGAGCACATTCAAGCACATGAATGAACACTAATGGGGAGATTCTAAAGAGACAAGTGAAATCTTACTATGCAAACAAAAGGAAACTGGGCCTTTTCTTACTGATGATCTGATGCCTTTCTCTTAATCTACAATCTGAATGACTAATGTCTGATTCAGGAAGGGAGCCCATCCAGCAGTGAATGGATGTGGGGAGTTTTGTATGGCCCAAACAGAGGCAAATATATTGACTGATACCCATTGAGAGGGGATCCAGAGATGGAAAGTTTGGGACCTGCTTGAGAATAGCCCTGGCCTGAGAACCCCTGCAGTTGTTCCAATCCTTCATCCACCTCCACACATCCAAAGTAGATCAGGACTAGGTAAAAGTGCCTAGAAACCACTTCAGACCTGGGAACTCACACAAGAGATTTTATTAAGCAGACAGGCAGAGTGTCTCCCTGCAGGGTGAGAGAGAGGAGAGAGAGAGAAGAGAGAGAAAGAGAGAGGAAAAGAAGAGAGAGTGAGAAAAAGAATTA
>NW_027632378.1:0-153475 GCF_902686455.1 Sciurus vulgaris
CATTGTCTTAGCATCGTTTCTAGTGTTAGTGTACAGATATTCAGATACATGGACAGATCATTCATAAATGTTTCATAGTTTTTTATGCTGCTATAAGTGGCATTCTTTCTTAAACAGCATTTGTAATTATTGTATTTTCACTGAGCCATCAACAGACATATTTAATAATAGGTATTGAGGAATCTATTTGTTTTAAAGCACAGACTACTGTAGGAAATAGAATGTATTTGCTACTTAACAGGTATGGATATAGAATTCCATATCATCTTAACGTAATTTAGTAGCTTTCAGCTTTGTGTGCTATATTTGAATCTGCAGAAAATGTGCAGTTGTACTTGTTTACCTACAGTAAATTCCCCTCGGAAAATTCCTAGAAAAGTGGATAATAGGGAGGCAGAGTCTGTACATATTAATTTGTATATTGCTGAAGCTGTCAGGATCGTGTACTGTAAGGGATCCTGAAAGTTAATTACTGTGCAGCATGTCTGTCGCTATACAGTTCCTAGCAAATTTTAGGAACAAAAAGGGAATTGTTTGCTTTTCCTTGTACTTCCTACTGATGGATATTTAGATTTCTTTTATTCTTTTGCAATAAAAGTCACATCACAGTGAACATATGCATATTCATATTTGTAGTTATACCACCATCTTCTGTTATTGACGGTACACATACATACACATTTGTTTAATTTCTGGATATTGGTTTAGTGAGTCAAAAATAAGGTGTGTATACAGTTTTGGTAGACATTATCAGATTTGCCTTCATGGCAGTTTTATTAGTTTCCTGTGTCTACTGAACCAAATCTCCACAAACTTAGTTGTGTAAAGCAAGATACATTAATTTTCTCAGAGATCCGGAAAGAGAAGTCAGAAATTAGTTCCACTGGTCAAACTCAAGGTGTCAGCAGGGCCGTGCTGTTGGAGGCTCCATGGAAGAATCTGCACTGTGCCTTTTCCAGCTTCTCATGGCTGCCAGCATTCCTTGGCCTATTGCTGCATCACCAATTTCTGCCTGCGTGGTCATACTGTCTTCTTCCTTTCTATGTATGTCAATCCTCTCTCTTAAGGCACTTGTGACTATCTATAAGACCCATCCAATAATGTCATGTGAACTTAGTATTTCATCATGCTTAGCTCAATCACATTTGTGAAGACTTCCTACCATATAAGGTAAGACTTACAGGTTCAACAAATTCTACTTGATAGCAATGGCAGCCATCATTAATCCTTTTATACTACCCATATCATTTTGGTCTCAGTAGGCAGTGTATGAAAGCACTTTTTTTTCATTTCACAACCTCACCAACTGAGTATATTGACAAAACTTTCAATCTTTGCCAATTTGTTATTGAGAAATCATAGCTTACTAAAGTTTTATTTGCATCTCTTTTTTCAATTCATTTTTATTGTAAACAAATGGGATACATCTTGTTTCTCTGTACATGAAGTAGAGGCATACCATTTGTGTAATCATACATTTAGCTAGGGTAATAGTTTTTGATTCATTCTGTTATTTTTTTCTCCCCCCACCCCTCCCACCCCTCTTATCCTTCTACACAGTCCCTCCTTCCTCCATTCTTGCCCCCTTCCAACCCCTATTATGTTTCATCATCCGCTTATCAGCGAGATCATTCGTCCTTTGGTTTTTTGAGATTGGCTTATCTCACTTAGCATGATATTCTCCAGTTTCATCCATGTGCCTGTAAATGCCATAATTTTTATTCTTCTTTATGGCTGAGTAATATTCCATTGTGTATATATATACCACAGTTTCTTTATCCATTCATCAATTGAAGGGCATCTAGGTTGGTTCCACAATCTGGCTATGGTGAATTGAGCAGCTATGAACATTGTTGTGGCTTTGATGTCAGGACTGGAGTGAAGATGTATCCCTCATCCTCCCCAGAGGTCACTGACAGCTCCCCTGTTAGAAGGTGGGCTTCCAGGGCTTGAGACATGCTCACATTACACTCTCCTGCTATTGTGGCCTGATGAGCCGCACTCAGCAACTCCTCTCAGTGAGGAAGATGAGAAAGGAGGTGAAATCCTGCCATTTCTGCCAAGATACCTGGGTGTAGGGCCACATGAGGTGGCTGATACCTGAAGCAGTGAGTGGGGTCAGGAAGAAGCTGAGGTAGTTGACTTGGGACCAGTAAGGTAGAAGGAAGGAAAGTGATATGAACTAACTGCTTAAAGCAAATAGACTTTATGTTCATCTACTTTAATCCTAACTGATCCACCTGTTGTTGTTATCATTGTTCACATCAGGGTACTCACTTCAGGAGAGTTTAATTAAATTAGGAAAAACCTTTGTTATCTTTTTCTGAGCAGCTTCTCCTGAATTGTTCTAAAATTTTCCCATTGGTCTTTGGGCTCTCTGGGCTCTAAGTGATCTAATCTTCCTGGGGGTGGACATTTTGTGTTCCTGGGGTGTTCAACCATATTTAAAATTACAGTCTGTTATGTTTCTAAGTCACAGTATTATTGAAATTAAAGAAAACCAATTCCTCAGCAACCATTATGTGAAAACGTGGGAGAAACTGGTAAACTACACCTCAGGTATGGGTTAGTGTTCATGGTTTGTAACATATACTCACATATTTACAAGTAATTGCAACAGATAATTCACATAAAATATACGGGAGTGGGTTCCATCTCCAGTTTGCTTCTTTCTTCTTTAATCAAATAAGTATATTTTGCAAAGAATTGCATTACATAGAACAGTTTGTTGTGATGAAGGTTCTTGTAAAATTCACGTGTATGTTAAAGTAGGTCCGTTTGCTGTTGAGTCCTAATCTACCTGTCATGCACTGATTTCTCTTCCCTCGTCAGTATAGGTTGAGGTGTCCACACTGTGGAGGGGTCCTTCTCAGGGAAAGGGTCTACACCCTCCATTACCCCACCCCTACACAGGCTTCTGAGTCCCCCTTTCACCTCTCGTAGTCATCCTAGCACCAGGACAATTGTACACAACTGCCCAGACACGATGCAGGTGGCCCATCCTCCCTGCCACTGCATTACAGCCCCACCACTGCTACCTGGTGTTTCAAGTTATAAATGCCCCTGAACATGATGTCTTCACTATCTAATTTTATATATACCCGGTTTCTATGGCAGAATTAGAATCATTTTGTGCAGAGATTCATAAGCTACGTTTTCCCCATGTTTTTTATTGGTGCATTATAGTTCATAATGGTGGGATTTGTTGTTACATTCGTACATGCACAAAATATGTCAATATAATTGGGCCAATTTAATTCCCCAGTATGTTCACTTTCCCTCGCCTCCACCCTTCCCATGGTCCCTTTCCTCTGTTCTACTGTCTCCCTTTGATTCTAAGCTGGCTTTCATGGCAATTATTGTATTTGATTCCTCCTTGTGTCTGCAGCTCTGTACGCAGTTGAAGATGGAGGACATTGGTGCCATCTCATGACAGGATTCTGAACTGCAACTTGAACATCTTTAAGCAGGAAGGTGGGAGGGAGAGGCTGTGGCCCAAGCTTACCCTACAGAGCTTTCTGGAAATTTATGTGGCAAGGGGGACATTGGCAGGATGCAAGGACACAGATGGCCTTCAGACGGACAGTGCAATCTCCTACTGTGCTGAAGAGAAAGCTCTATGTGAGATGGATACAAAGATAATTTTGATTTGTATGTTTGAGATCTCTTCATGAACAGCTAGATATTTATATAAGAAAAAATGGCACCAGGCCACTTATTACCTTTGTAACCTGCCTTTACCATTATTGTGGCCATTTTTTTCCATTTCAGGCATGTTCCAATGTGCCCAGCTTTTCTGTAAGCATTTTTATACATAGTTCCAGACAGTATCCTTTCAAACCACCGGCAAATATGAAATTTTGTATTAATATAAGGAATCCAAGATAAGATTAATCTATATTCCTTACATAACAGTGCATAAGTACCTGTATCTCTATATTACCAAAGTTTATATAAAGATGTGGATGCAAGGAGGAAAAAAACTACTAAAACTCCCATAAATGTCAGCTTCTGAATTGAAGTGAGATCTATAGAGTAGTGTGATTGAGTAGTACATTTCCATGATAAAATTTGAAATTGTAGCATAATTTCAATATTTTCATATAAAACAGTGTTTCATGATAGGGTTCCCCAACTTTATTTAACAGTTCCTGTATATGTTTGGTAAATACACTAATAAATTATCGATCAATCTTATTAGACAGTATATAGTAACAATGTAAAATTTCCATGCACTTGGATTGAGCCATTGCCACTGTGGAATTTACCCTCCTGTCTGCTTCACTCATCCTACCCTGCTCAGGGCAGAGATGACCACTTCCCTCGCTGACTCAGAGCCTTCAAGCCCCTGTACCTCAGGCATTGTAGTACCATGCAGTTTTTATTATTTAGGCATGGCGAGGCCAGGAGATCAGGAGACCTCTGCTGTGGAGAAGAGTTTGCTACTCACAGGTGTGGGACTCTTCAAGCCACACCAGTCCACATAGAGAAGCACCAGTTTACGTCAGGGGCACTGGGAACAGGAGAAAATGTGGCCAGAGACATTATTATGGTGACTTCATCAGGGAGGGACTGGCCAGTCCGCGTATACAGGTTTAGGACTGGCTACACTTTATTTCTTTTGGCTCTGGGGTGTGGGAGCTGTCTGTCATGAGTTGTCTGTTCCAGGTCCTAAGGTGACTAGGACAGGGAACTATTGGCCTGGAGTTTAAAAGCCCGCATGCATAGGGCTGAGGGAAGGTCTCGATCTGTTAGTTTATATGGGAAAGGCACGCTCCCAGGTGACTTATGCTCTAACTCTAGGAATTAGCTAACTCAGAGGGGCTGTCCTTCCCCTGTCAGCAAGGGCTCAGGTGCCACATCATCGGGTATACAGTAAATAAGGAAAAATAGTTAATACAGCCAGCCAGCCCTCCAGTCAAACAGGAAAATCTGCCTCATGTCTGAGATGGCACATCCACAGAGTCACCCCAAGTGTTGATGTGGGGCATTGCTCTGGTCACTATTCCTGGAGGGACCATCAGACCTCCCCACTCATCCCTGTCTGGGAGAAATTGTCCCTTTGTCTCCCTGACCTGTGTCCTCAGAGGCCCTGCCCCTCTCCACCATGTATCAGTAGCTCAATCTTGCCCTTAAGTTCATGTTTCTCCAAAGGGTGGAAGAAAAATTGCCTTCAGAAAGCTTCTGTTTCCCGCCCTGCCATAAATCTCTACTGAGGAAAAGGGAAGGGCCACCATGCTTGGTTGTCTGCTGCAGGGAGGGCAGACACACTGTGAACAGAGATCAACATCTTCTACAGTGTGAGTCCTGACACATTTGCTGCAGACCTGCCACCAGCAACTCAAGGTGCCCGGGCTGGCAGGTTCTCTCCCAGGCTCTGGCAGTGGGCCTGGTGAGCAATCTCTTTGCCATATAGTTCTGTGGTTAGGAGCATGTGCTTTGTATTCACATATGTTCATAAAGAGGGCGCTACCTGTCATGAGGATTAAATCCATCCACATACCCAAAGAATGTAGCCTGGGGCTTGTTAAAAATCTCATTCTAAGCCCTAGCTTGTTTTCTCTCTAGCTGGGTGGAAACTCATATGGCTCCCTCAGTCCCATTACCCAAATACCCTTAACCAAATGGCAGGTCACAGTCACGTTGAGATGCACTTCCCAATCCTTCCCTGAAACTTGTAGATAATGCTAGGACTTCTGTATTGAAAGTCATTTAATAATTAAGATAAAAATAATATGAGCATTAGAGAACTGATACATCCATTTGCCACCAAGAGTATATCCTTGCTGCTTTATTCCACCATATTTATTCCTATAAACTTTGTTTTCTGTGCCAATCTTATCTGTTCATTTCCCCCTGACCTTCCACATTGAAAGAGTGCTCTCAGAAAGTTATTAAGCTTACCTATTTACAGTCTTTATCCACTATAATTGCCAGATTTAGCAAATAAAAGTACAAGATGCCTTGTTGAATTTGAATTTCAGATCAACAAAGTTACATTGCATTCCACATTCACTAAAATTATTCATTGTTTATACAGAATTACTATTTAGCTGTGTTTCTTCTATTGCATCTGGAAACCCTCCACAGGGTGCTCCATGCAACAGCCCCAGCTGGATTCCAAGCAGACACCAGCACCAGCCAGCATCCATGGGAGGAGAGAGTGCTCTGGATGTAACAGATGAATAGAGACTCCAGATGCCTCAGCACCAGGTGACAGATAACCACATGAAGCAGAAAATGCCCAGTTGAGCTCAGCCACCAGAAAAAAGCTACTGCCAAAGAGAACGAGGTGAATTTAGCTCACAGTTTTGGAAATTAAAGGCATGGCACTTTAACATATCGGTACTGGTGAAGGTCCTATGGCCCAATGGCAATGGCAGGAGCATGTGCAGGAGCTACATTACACCTGGAACAAGGAAGCAGAAAGAGCTGGGTGGGCCAGGCTTGCTCCTCGTATAGCAGCCCTATCCCAAGTACTCCGGGAGTTGCGCCTCTGAGGAGACACAGTTAAAACATGGCTGTGGTGGCGGGCTCAGACTTGACATGGGAAGAATGTATGGTGGCCACCTTAAAGACCTGAGCTTTTAAGAGCAACACCATAGGAATAGTTAGGAAGTCAGCCAGACACAGAAAGAGAAAGTCGTAGGCCTGTTGTAAGACCAACTCCTGAGGAGCAGAACAGAAAAGTGCTCCTAAAGAGGCTGCTTACTACCAATGTTACTAGGCTGGGACCTTCTGGGAAACGGAGGCAGCGCAAGGACCCCACTTTGAGCCTGATTCTTGCAGGCAAGTGAGAAAGATTTCAGACATGTCACACATAGTAACAGGCAAGTGTTTATTAGAAGAGGTGGGAAAGGGGAAAAGGAGAGAGTTGTTCCTCTCAGAGAAAAGAGAGATATGGTGCCTCTCTCGCACTCTACTTTTATTCGGGGATCCCAGAGAAGTTTGAGAGAGGCCAGCCTAGGTCCACCTCTTGACTTTTGACTGACAGCAGGATGACATCAGACTTTCATGTCCCTGCTGTCCTGACAACTCTAGGTCATTTTGGCCCATGCTGACTGGTTCCAGTTGGAGTCTCTTTATCGCTCTGAATTCCAGGATCTAGTCTGTGAGAAGGGTCACAAAAGTTTCCCCCCTCAGGGTAACTTGAGTTACTCTTATAGACTTTTTTTTTTTTTTTTTTTGCGGTGCTGGGCATTGAACCCGGGGCCTTGTGCTTGCAAGGAAGCACTCTTACCAACTGAGCTATATCCCCAGCCCTTATAGACATTATTTTAGGGCTGCATTTCTTATTCAGATTGCAGAGGAATGTGGCATATTGTCCACTTAAGGCAGGCAAGCTCCAGGTAAATTGTGTCTTGGAAAAGTAAGCGTGTGGGGGTCATCAGAGTGGGTCCAGTATATAGAATGATTCTGTTAATCTCTTGTTCCTACCACTCACATTTGTTTGTCTCTTTGCACCAAGAGTCCTGGGCTGTGAGGTCCCTGTTTCTTTTCTCTCTCTCTGTTTCTTTCTCTTTCTCTCTCTTTCTTTCTCTCTTTCTCTCTCTCTCTTTCTCTCCCTGCCCCCCACCCCCCAAGGGAAAGAACACAGGGGTCCTCAACCACTGAGCCATATCCCCAGCCCTATCTTGTATTTTATTTAGAGACAAGTGTCTCACTGAGTTGCTTAGTGCCTCGCAGTTGCTGAGGCTGGCTTTGAACCTACATCCTCTTGCCTCAGCCTCCCAAGCTGCTGGGATTACAGGCCTGCACCACCACGTCTCGCTTCCCTGTTTCTCTTTACGGCCTCATTAATCATGTAAGTCATTCCTGTCATGCAGGAGTGGGTGTGTAGAGAAGCTAGATGCGTTTAGTCATGGATGTTCCTCCACGTGGAAGAAAATATCAGAAATGGAGGAAAAGGATTCCCCAGGATGAACTATTGTAGGGTTGAATTGACTAGGATTCTGTCTATATTATTATAGATCTGCCTCCCTGAAATAGCTGAAATGGTATTTTGGGTGTTCCTAGATCATTCAGACCACGATTATGGACAGCCTCTGAGTTGTCTGTCACAGATGGCTAACTGCATAGGATGGTGTGTGAGTTTTGCATGCGCCCCTCAGAAGGCTAGCTCAACTCCAGGAGGCATCCATCCCTGGTTCTCTGTGTACTGATGATACTCCTCTAAGGTCATTTGGAAGCCGATGCAATTCCCGATAGTACGAACACGCTGCGTTCCAAGGACTTGGGCCGAGCGCTCCCCGTTGCCCGCACCCCGCCCAGTTCTCTCAGTACTGTATTTTGTGGGGTGTGCTGAAGGGTCGAGGTGATTTGCTTTAAGGGAGAGAGAAGGGCAGAGAAGGAAAGACTGCCAGTAAGGCATTTCGGAGGGCAGGAAGAGCCCGCGGAACGCGGTTGCCGTAGAAACAGGACGTCATCGCGGCGACGGTGACGCCATTCTAAAGAGACGCACTTGCTCGGCTGGGACAGCAGCGTCGCGCTCCAAGCGTTTGGCCTCAGCGCGGGTGTGGGCGCTGCGCGGTGGGGCTGAGCTTCCGTGGGGTGTGGGGAGACGAAGGGATCCCAGACCAAGTCGCCTCGTCCCCGCGTCCCCGCCGTGGAACTCGACGCTCCGCTGCCCCGAGAGGGAAAGAGACGTGGGACCCTCTTGGCCCCAGGCAGCGTCACGGCCTGCGTGGTTATCGGGAGATCCTTCAGTGCTTGGATGAACTAGGCCACTTCTTATTTCTTTTCAGTTTCGTTTTTTATAGGAACTGATAGACGAGCAAAGGAGAAAAATCCTCGGTGAGAAGGCCACTGCACTTTCTGGTTGTTGTGATCACTCTCCAATTGTACCAGTGCCAGTGGTCACTGACCAGTGCTAGCAGTGGTGCCTGACGGATATTGACCCCATAAAGCATAGTAATTTCTGGATTCTGTCTCCCCGTGGACAGGTCTTCATCTGGTGACTGAGCTCATATCAAGGGTCTGAAGGAGACCTTTTCCGAGGATGCGGGTAACGTGGCTGCTGAAGCTTCTACTCCAGATCTGAAGGGCAGCCGTTGTCTGGAGACCCCTGACACTCCGAACCTGAGAAATGGGTTAGCTCCTAGACTTATTATTTATATTTAACTCCAAAGGTAGTGCTTTTAGTAGAAAAATATCAATCAAATGACTATTTCAAGTTTCAGTAACTCATTTCATACTCGTTTAATATAACACATCCTTTTTGGTATCATAGATTGAATCCCTGGGTGCTGAAACACTGAGTCACATCCACAGCCCTTTTATTTTGTGTTTTGTGCCCTAAGTTGCTTAGGGCCTCCCTAAGTTGCTGAGGATGGCCTGGAAGTCGCAAGCCTTCTGCTTGGGCCTTCTGAGCCACTGGGATTGCAGGTGTGGGCTACCGTGCCCAGTTTTCATTCAGTATCAAAGGCAGGAAAGACTTATATCTTAAGCCATCAGTCAGAAGGTTCCCTCTTATTCAGTCCTTTCATTGCATTCAGATCTTTCTTTGATTGAATGAGGCCTTTCACATCTACAAGGGGAGGCAAGCAGCTTTACTCAGTCCACCAATTCAAATTTAATATCACCTAGAAAGACCTTACACCGACACCAAAATAATGACTGACCAAATGTCTGGACACTACTTAGCCCAGTAACGTTGAACAGAAAATTAACCATCATATATTCCAACATATTTGCTTATGGATCTGGATCTTTCACCTAAGTATTCAGCATTGTGCACTTTGCTGATTGTATCTTAGTGTCATGTTCCTTTGGTCACTCCTTCACCCTTTAAGATATTCACCCTTTTTAGATATTTGGCTACACTAAATACAGAATTTTTGACAAAGGTACCTCAAATGTGGTGCTGTTCATTACTGAAGTGTTAGCAGGAAGCTTAGTATGTCTAGTTTTGTTTCCTCTTGAGAAATGACTGATCACGAGATTCAGGTGTTATTAGACTGATCAATTCACTATAAAATTTCCCATATGCCTCATACGTCCACTTTTTTGTATTTACTGAAGGTGATGGAGTGGACTGGTATTTCCAATTGTAAAATGGTTATATTTTACTTGTATAAATATTTTTACATTTATTAGCAGGGATTGAGTAAAGAAACTTTCTACAATCAACTGTTAGTTTATACTGAACTCCGGTACACATAGGAAAGATGGGATGAATATGTAATTCTTTGCAATATTTCTACTTTTCAAAAACTTAGCTGTTCCCCTAAGATCCTCCAAAGGTGACCATTGATTGTATTTGCGTTTCGTTTTTCTTTTTGTGTTGATCATGAGCTCTAGATGTCTCTATATTTGATGTTTTAACCTATTTCAGTTATTAACCTTGTTGATGTTCAAATTTTCCTGTTTTTGCCGACTAGGAGGTTCCATTGGCTTCTGAGTCTAGGTGCCTCAGTTTGTGGCATTTCAGCCTTTCCCCAGTCACATTTATCATTTCCTGTTCAGATGCTGATTTTCCAGGACTCAGTGCGACTGTCTGATTCCTCTTGCCTAGAATGGAGTCCATTAAAGGTCATACACCATGCAGTCCCTCCAACAACCATGTTGCTTCCTTTGGAAGTATGTTCTTGTGAAGGTCTAGAGAGAGAGGAGGTGTGGGATGCACATGTAGAGTTGACTTGGAAGTGCCTGTCACAAACTAGACACCAGCACATCATAAATTGATCATGTAGAGCCATAGGAGAAAGTAGAGAATGAAAGTATGCATATGTTTTTACAGGTGTTTTATACACATGGGAATTTTTCAGAGAACTGAGGTCACACTCTTTATTGTTCCATAATCTCCTTTAATCAAAATTATGTTTCTGTTTATAGAATGAATTAATTCAAATATTATTTGTTTAAAACTCTGAGGCCATTGACTGGAATAGGCAAGGTACAAATGAAGATGATTATTGTGACTCTACTTTTGGAAAATGCAGTGTGTATGTACACCTAACCTGTGGGGACACATCTACAGAGCATGCACCATTTTGTTGACAACAGACCCCTTTGGATCAGGAGTAGGTGTGAGGCCAGTGAAAGATACAGTTTAATTGGAGTTAATAAATGCTTTTGTGTATTGTTTGAAATTTTGTATTTGAAAATAAAGGTAATTGGATAAAAAATGTAAAATAAACACATGTCCAAGATTGACAAATGTAAGGGGTACATATATTGCATTCTTTGGGGAAATATTCATTGTATTTAATTTCATATGTAAAATGAAGTAAATTGAAAAATGGAATCGACTCTGTGTGTGCACCTGTAGCTCCTCTATTTCTGCCACCTCGAGTGGAGCTCATAGTCATAACTTTACCTTCAGTTCACTCCAGAACTGGCTTTCCGTCTGAGAATGAGATATCCAAGAAAAGGTGCTTTCCTACATTCCAGGAAAATCTTGGATACACAGTTAAAAATATATTCCAAAATAACTCTAGATTTATGATCCAATCAAGTTCACAGCCTGCATTCTCCCTCCCGGCTGCATCACTCTGGTCAAGAGGTGACATTGAAGCTATGTCCACATATACTTTAATAAAAAGGCATTTATTTTGCAGAGTAACAAATGTCCCCAAATGGTTGAATATGATGCTAATTCTGTTTAGAAACTTCACATGTACACCAAAGCAGTCCCATGTGCTCTTGACCCCAATCTCTTCCCCCTCAGTGTAGATTGAGGTGTCTCAGCTTCAGAGGGGTCCCTCCCAGAGAATAGGCTCTTTGCCCTCCATTACCTGACACCTGCACACTCTTCCCAGACCTTCTCCAACTACCTCTCCGTCATCCCCTCTCCATACCACTGGAGACAGCTGCCCAGACCTGGCTTTGTTACCCCCATGTTCTCAGTCACCTCCCACTTGCACTTCATTGCCCTGTGCCCACTGGTGACTCCAAAGCACATTAGGACTTCCTGGTGTTCGATGGTATATTTTTCTACTGTATTCTTTTATACCTTCTAGGTTTCTTCTGTGTTTTTGTTTCTATTAAGAATTAGAATCATTCCACTAGGTGTGGTGGTACATACCTGTAATTCCAGTGGCTAGGGAGGCTGAGGCAGGAGAATCGTGTGTGTTCAAAGCCAGCTTTATCTATTTAGTGAGGCCGTAAGCAACTTAGCAAGACCCTGTTACAAAATAAAATATAATAAGGGCTGGGGATGTGACTCAGTGGTTAAGCACCCCAGAGTAATACAAAAAAGAAAAGAAAAAGAGATTGAATACTCTGTTAATAACTGGATTTTAAGTGAGTTGTTATTCTTGCTCTTCCTAGCTGGTTTTGTGAAGACATTTGATAATGCAGGTGCGTTCGTGCCACCTTGTGACAGATTCTTGAACTGCAGCATGAAAACAGTAGAGAAGGAAAGAAGGAGGGAGGGGCTCTGACCAATTGCATTCTACAGAGCTTTCTGGAAGTCTATTTATAAAGGGGGCAGGGACAGAGGGCCTCCAGACAGAAAGTGAAGTCTATCATTACTGGGAAGAGAAAGCTCTACGTGAGAGAATCAAAAAGATCCTATTTTTATGATTGGCAACTTCTGGATAAATAGCTAGAGACATACAAACATAAAATGTTCCATATCAAGTATGATCTTTGTAACACAACTTTCCCTGTAATTTGGGTATCTTTCCAGAAATATACATTTCTTTGATCGCACTTCCAATCTTTATCAGAATTTCAGGGTTTTTTCCCCTTTGTGCGATTCACTGTGTGGATGCCCCAGAATTTCATTAGTATCAAAATATTGAAAATGCAGTTCTTGTTCCAGTTTTTCTATGACAAATAATAATATAACAAACATCCTGTTAACACTATATATATACATACACACAAACCAAATATACATATACACACTTATACATATACACTTATGTAAATATATTCATAAGAATTCTTTTAACATAATGACTTCTAAATGCTGTTACTAATTTGTGTTCCTAACATGGAAGCATGAAAGTACCTATTTTTGTGCACTTGAGAGATAGTGGGACTCACTGCTAATGAGATCAGGTCAAAGGATAGGTAGCTGATTATCAAAGAAAAAGGAAATGGGTAGATAGCACTTTCTCATCAACTCAGGGGAATAATCTTACTTTCCAAGACAAACAATAACCCCCTGGTCAGCTCTTTTTCTGCCTTTTGGTTATGCAAGATTGGAGGAGGAGTGGGCTGAAGAGGAAAGGAAACCTGGGGTCAGTAAAAATGCAAGATACCCCCACTCCCATGGATATGAGCCCTGGGTCCCCAGCTCGTCTCTTGGAGGAACCTCTTTCCTCTCCCTTTCTGTTCTATATCTTATATAAAATTTGCTTTCCACTCTTGCCTTGGCAATTTTGGGGTGTTTAATCTTCAACACTGGGGGAATATGCACCTGATCCTGATTTTCGAGACCAGTATCACTAATCTGATAGGGAAAGGATATTTATATCATTGATGTCAATATCGCATTTTTGCTATGATCTAGAAATCCATCCTGTTGATTTAAAATGATCAGTGCTCACAACACTATGTTATTTAGAGTGTTTTCATAGTCCCTGTTGTCAACCCTGTGTGTATGGCATTTTCAGAGTGTATATTGGTAAAGGACATTTCAGAGCAGAGGTCACGTCCTTGTTGCAAGGTGAGATGAATGTATTTATTTGAGCCCAGCAAACGGTCTTGGAGAATTTGAATATGACAACAGAGCTCGGTTTCTACAGGAGCATGTTCATGCGGGAAGTGTGCTTGCATGAGTGAATGAGAGAGTGTGTGCACTGCACACATGTGGTGACAATGATATTTCCCTAGTCTTTTTGTCCCTCTGTGACATTGCATCCTGTTTGGCCCTCTCTCTTCCTACATTCAGATCCAGAAGGGAATTCTCAGCCTGGCATCCTTATGAGCCAAGCCTTGGTGACATCCTTCATTCCATCCTGAAGATCAACTTCTGAAAGAGAAAGTGTGGGTACAAAGGGTGTGCACCTTTGGAGCCCTCTAATAAGTACTGACATTCATAAAGGTGGTGCTGCTTAGACTGCCCAAGGCCACAGAGGAGTAAGGAAAGTAACAGTGCTGACAGTCTTGTCTCAGAGGGCAAGCCTTGGGCCCTTTAGTGGACCCATATCAAACCACTGCTGTAGGTGGAAGTGATGAGGTGTAAATTGGATTTTACCCAAATGAGCAACCCAAGGGAGCATGGATAGTGGGAGGGAGAGGGGACAGCCATTGCTTGGAGTTGCACAGGACATAGACTCATCAGAGTAGGATACAGCCACATTTTTATTCATATTCATGTTCATCAAATACAGGTGCCTAAAAACAGTATTATTGTGATACAACAGAAACTCAAGCCAATATTGTATTTTTAACAGCTTTCTTGCAATATAATTTGGAAACAACACAATTACTCATTTACCCGTTTTAAATAAAGATACAGCCTGATGGGTTTTAGTTTATGTAAAGAGTTGAATAACTGACTTTTAGATGTTTCCATCTCCCTAGCATGTGGCATCGTGTTCACTGCAGTTAGCCCTTGATCCTAACCTCAGCCCAGGAAAACGCATGTTTGTATCTCTGGATTTGCGTAATCCAGACATTTCGTACAAACGGAATCACATGATGTTTGGTGTTTTGCATCTGGCTTCTTCACTTTTTATGGTTGATCTCTATTTTAACACGTTAGTATTTCATTCCTCTAATTGATGAAGAATACAGTGCTCCATTTAATTTTTCCATTCATAAGAGGGAAACACATGGGTTGTTTCCACTTTTTGGCTGTTGTGCGTGATGATGATGCTACATACATTTCTGTGCCATTTATACCTAGACATGTTTTCATTTATCGTGAGTGTGTCCCTAGGACTGTAATTGATGACACATACGATAACTCCCTCTTTAATGGTGAGAAGAACTGCCAGGCTGTTTCTGTGACTTTGGCAGCCTGGAGGAGCAATGGCTTAGCCTGTTATTTTCTCCAGATTAGACCTTGGTCATGGGTTTTAAGAGGAAACACCAGAGATTTAAAGTACATCCTCATCACATTACATATGTGAGTAAGGATATCCATGTGACATCACTGGGGATGCTAACCTTCATCACTTGTTTAAGGTGACGTTTGCCATGTTTCTCCAGTGAAGAGTGACTGTGTTCCATCTGCTTACTGTCCTCTTTGTAAGTGAGTCACCAAGTCAGTTCTGCCCTCAAGGGTTGGGATCAGAATTAATTTTTCCCTCATGAAGGGCAGGTAGCAGCATATGTTGTGAAATCACTAGATGAAGATAATTTTTCTCCTCTTACCCATTCCTTTATTAATTCAGCCATTTGTCTACATCACTTTGGATTTATGAACACTCATTATGTAGGTTGTTTCACTTCTTTTAAAGGAAATGCTAGGGACCCGATTTTTGTGGGGCAGCCTAGAATGTGAGTTTTTAGGGAGATCAGAGCACCCAGTTTCCTGGCAGGAGGAAGACACAACGTGTTAGTGAGATTCTAGGCTCCATTACTGAGCAGGTATTAATATAGTTAATATTTAATATACTGATTTACCTAAACTTAACATAATATTAATTTATTATTATTAAATTTACATAAATTTAACATAATATTTAATTTACCTGATTTACATAAACTTTTCAAACTTCCTCTACCCCAATCTAATCCATAGATTTAATAACAAATTATTTAAAGATTCAGATTAGAGAAAATACACTTTAAGGTATAGTTTGGTTACATTGGTTTAAACACTAATCATCTGGGGACTGGAGTTATAGCTCAGTGGTAGAGCACTTGCCTAGCATGTATGAGGCACTGGATTCACCACATAAAACTAAATAAATGTATTGTGTCAATCTACAACTAAAAAACCTAATCATCAGGTCTAGATGAAACACTTGTTATTCTGATTCAGCCTCTGTCTGTCTGCTGTCATTAATCCCTGGTGGCCAGTCATCGACATGTAATCATTGGGGATATTACCAAATACCCTTAGAGTCCGTCCCGGCACCTTTTGTTGAAAATACTGTCTATTCTCCTCTGAATTGCCTGTGTATCCTTGTGAAAAATCAGTTAGCCATATAGTTGTCGGTGTATTTCTGGACTCTCCATGCTGTTCTTTTAAAAAAAAAAAAAAAAATATATATATATATATATATATATATATATTTTGCTAACTTGGTGCCAAATACTTACTGTCTAGATTTTTGTAGACTCATAACAAGTTTTGAAATAAGATAACATTGCTCTCCAAGTGTTCTTTTTCAAAGGTTCACTTCGTAGTCTGGATCCTTTGTATTTCCATATGATTTTTATAATCGCCCTGCCAGTTTTTAAGCATTTTGGTAGGGTTTTTATTAGAATTGCATTGAAGTTATAGAATTGTTTTGGAATAACAGATAAGATTAAGTCTTCTGACCCATGAAGATGGTATATCCTCCTTTTATTTACATGTTTTAAATTCTCTCAGCAAAACTTTCTGGTGTACATTGTATAGGCATTATACATCTGTGATCAGATATTCATAAAATTTCATACTTTTTGATGCTATTATACATGGCATTATTTTAAAATATAATCCTTATCTATTATATTTTCATGGAACTGTCAACTACCAAATGCAACAATAGTACAGAAGAATCTTTTTAGTTGAGACCACAGTCTTATCCAGGATTGAAAACATATTTGATATTGAGTATACTTTTCTTGTATTTTCAGTATCAGCTCTAACAATTCATTTGCAGTGTATTGAAAGTAGTGAGGAAAAATTGTCCCAGAGACAATTCTATAGGTCATTTTCAGAAAAAAATCACACTTAAGTAAATAGTTAAAAAGATTTCAACTTTAAATATGTGGTTACAAATGAATCTGTTGAGATGTGTGGCTTTTCTGCTTTAGCTGCCAGGAAATCCATCTTACTGAATCCCTTGAATCTTGGGTGGTGAGATAAGGGGAAATAACACATGCATATGTGGATATGTGTGTGTATGTATGTATGTTTGTGTATGTCCCTGCCAGGAATATTTATTGTGAGCAATTAATGGAGTTAGATTTTATGGTCTCGTCAATCCTCTTTGTTTTCTGGCATGTCTTAGGACTTAGATCAGGATATTAGCTTTTATTCCCATCTTTGCTTGACCAGCATGGTTGCTGTAGTGACTCTCTGATTATTATGATACGGGTGCAGAATGAGCATCCACTTATGTTACCTACCATAATCAATTATTACAACACTAGCTGACAAATTTGGCAATTCTTTTATTCCTTCTAGAACAGTAAGTTGACATTTAATTGCATGACAGTGCTCTGTCTTCCCCATACTTCTTACTCATGTGTTATTAATGTCAGTATTATTCAGGAATTCTCCTTTTTTTTCTCAAAGAACTTACATCTGTTATTATAATTTTGTACTTGTCCCCAAATAGCCCAGGAGAAGGCCCTTTATGTTGGCCTTAGTGTTCATTTGACACCTCCATAGAATTCCTTGAGCATGTATTTTGCTCTCTGAGCCTGATCATCTCCCTCTCTGTAGAAAGGGTGTCATGAAGCCCACGTGAGAGCACCACTTTGAGCATTAGGAAAGAGAGTCCAAAAACATCAACCCATAGCCTGTCACATCTAGTAAGGATTCAACAAGTTTCCCCTTACAACTTGGCCTCCTTCACTGTCAGTGCAGTGCCTCTGACACCAATAATAGCTGGGTGTTTGCTAATTCTTTTCAATTCTCACACTGTTTTTTGGATATAGCATTAGATCCTACTGGTTAGGGGCTCAGTCCCACCTGTCTGCACCCCTACAACACAATTCAGATGCTGATTGTAAGCACAGGTCACGCCAACCAAATATAAATTGGGGTTTCTATAACTCTCCTTGTGTTTGAATAATTTCCTGGAACAACTCACAGAACACACAGAAATGCTTCACTGATGTTTACCAGTTCGTTATGAAGGACATTTCAAAGGATTACAGATGAACAGCCAAATGGAAGAGATGCTCAGAGCAAGGTACATGGGAAGAATCACAGGACTTCCATACCCTACCCAGGTAGACCAGCCTCCAGAAACCTTCATGTATTTTGCAATCACCAAGACCATCTGAATTTGTTATTTGGGGGTATTTTGAAGACGTCATTGCATAGGCAGGATTGAGTCCATCATTGTCCATTGGTGATCAACTGAGGGTTTAGCCATTTTTACTCGCACAGGGTAAAAAGGGGAGGGGCTACAATTTCCAACCCTTCTAATCATGCTTTGCTCTTTCTAGAAGATTAGTGGC
The DNA here is from genome assembly GCF_902686455.1 of Sciurus vulgaris. Taxonomy (NCBI): domain Eukaryota; kingdom Metazoa; phylum Chordata; class Mammalia; order Rodentia; family Sciuridae; genus Sciurus; species Sciurus vulgaris. The sequence goes on from NW_027632378.1 coordinate 18,247, forward strand.
TCTACTTTGGATCTTGAATGCCACCCAAATGCCCTTGTGTTGAACACTTGGTCTTCAGAGTGGCACTACTGTGATTAGGTAGACCTTAGAAGTGGTGGACCTTGTGGTCCTTAGGTCATTGAATTGTAGTGGATTGTGGGACCATATTCTCTTGCTCTTTCTCTTTCCTCCCTGGCTCATGTAAGCAGTTTTATCCTGTCACAGGTGCCCACCATTGTGTGTTGCCTCACCACAGGCCCAAGGTCATCAACTACATCCTTTAAAACTGTGAGTCAAATGAACCATTTCTACTTTTATGTTAATTATCTTGGGTTTTTTAAAAAAATCATTTTTATTGTAAACAAATGGGATACATGTTTTTTCTCTGTACATGAAGTACAGGCATAACATTTGTGTAATCATACATTTACATAGGGTAATGCTTTTGATTCATTCTGTGATTTTTTCCCTACCCCCCCACCCCTCACACCTCCCTTTTCCCTCCATACAGTCCCTCCTTCCTCCACTCTTGACCCCTCCAACCCCCATTATGTGTCATCATCCGTTTATCAGCAAGATCATTTGTCCTTTGGTTTTTTGAGATTGGCTTATCTCACTTAGCATGATATTCTCCAATTTCATCCATTTGCCTACAAATGCCATAATTTTATTATTATTTATGGCTGAATAATATTCCACTGTATATATATACCACAGTTTCTTTTTTTATTGTAAACAAATGGGATACATGTTGTTTCTCTGTTTGTACATGGAGTAGAGGCATACCATTTGTGTAATCATACATTTACCTAGGGTAAGAGTTTTTGATTCATTCTGTTATTTTTTTATACCCCCCACCCTTCCCACCCCTCTTATACCTCTATATAGGCCCTCCTTTCTCCATTCGTGCCCCCCTCCCACCCCCCATTATGTATCATCATCCGCTTATCAGTGACATCATTCCCTTTGGTTTTTTGAGATTGGCTTATCTCACTTAGCATGATATTCTCCAATATCATCCATTTGCCTACAAATGCCATAATTTTATTATTCTTTATGGATGAGTAATATTCCATGGTTTGTGTGTGTGTGTGTGTGTGTGTGTGTATATATATATATATATATATATATACCACAGTTTCTTTATCCATTCATCAATTGAGGGGCATCTAGGTTGGTTCCACTATCTGGCTATTGTGAATTGAGCAGCTATGATCATTGTTGTGGCTGTATCTCTGTAGTATGCTGATTTTAAGTCCTTTGGGTATAGGCCGAGAAATGGGATAGCTGGGTCAAATGGTGGTTCCATTCCAAGTTTTCTGAGGAATCTCCACACTGCTTTCCAGAGTCGCTGCACTAATTTGCTGCCCCACCAGTAATGTGTTAAGTGTACTTTTTTCCCCACATCCTCTGCAACACCTATTGTTGCTTATATTCTTGATAATCACCATTCTAATTGGGTGAGATGGAATCTTAGGGCAGTTTTCATTTGCATTTCTCTTATGACTAGAGATGTTGAACATTTTTTCATGTATCTGTTGATTGCTTGTAGATCTTCTGTGGAGTGTCTCTTCATTTCCTCTACCCATTTGTTGATTGGGTTATTTGTATTCTTTGTGTAGAGTTTTTTGAGTTCTTTATATATTCTGGAAATTAGTGCTTTATCTGAAGTATGAGTGGCAAAGATTTTCTCCCACTCTGTAGGCTCTCTCTTCACATTGCTGATAGTTTCCTTTGCTCAGAGAAAGCTTTTTAGTTTGAATCTATCCCAGTTATTGATTCTTCCTTTTATTTCTTGTGCTATAGGAGTCCTGTTAAGGAAGTCTGATCCTAAGTCGACATGTTGAAGATCTGGACCTACTTTTTCTTCTGTAATCTGCAGGGTCTCTTGCATCCATTTTGAGTTGAGTTTTGTGCAGGGTCAGAGATAGGGGTTTAGTTTCATTCTGCTGCATATGGATTTCCAGTTTTCCCAGCACCATTTGTTGAAGAGGCTATCATTTCTCCATTGCATATATTTGGCACCTTTGCATAGTATGAGAAAATTGTATTTATTTGGGTTTGTGTCCATGTCCTCTATTCTGTACTCTTTCTAGAAGATTAGTGGATTAGATCAATGGATCTACCTGTCTATTTTGGTACCAATACCATGCTGTTTTTGTTACTATTGCTTTGTAGTATAGTTGAAGATCTGGTATTGCGATACCCTCTGCTTCACTCTTCCTGCTATGATTGCTTTAGCTATTCTGGGTTTCTTATTCTTCCAGATGAATTTCATGATTGCTTGCTCTATTTCTGTAAGGTACGTCATTGGGATTTTAATTGGAATTGCATTGAATTTGTATAGCACTTTTGGTAGTATGGCCATTTTGACAATATTAATTCTGCCTATCCAAGAACATGGGAGATCTTTCCATCTTCTAAGGTTTTCTTTAATTTCTTTCTTTAGTGTTCTGTAGTTCTCATTGTAGAGGTCTTTCACCTCTTTTGTTAGATTGATTCCCAAGTATTTTATGTTTTTTGAGGGTATTGTGAATGGGGTAGTTTTCCTAACTTCTCTTTCTGAAGTTTCATCACTTATGTATAAAAATGCATTAGATTTATGAGCATTGATCTTGTAACCTGCTACTTTATTGAATTCACTTATGAGTTCTAAAAGTTTTCTGGTGGAATTTCCCAGTTCCTCTAAATATATACACATGTCATCAACAGATAGGAATAATTTGAGTTCTTCTTTTCCTATTTGTAGCCCTTTAATTTCTTTGGTCTGTCTAGAGATTAAAGGACAATGTTGAAAAGAACGGTGAAAGAGGGCATCCCTGCCTTTTTCCACTTTTTAGGGGAAATGCTTTCAGTTTTTCACCATTTAGAATGATATTGTCCATGGCCTTAGCATAGATGGCTTTTGCAATGTTAAGGAATGTTCCCACCATCCCTATTTTTTCTAGTGTTTTGAGCATGAAAGGATGCTGTATTTTATCGAATGCTTTTTCTGCATCTATTGAAATAATCATGTGATTCTTAACTTTAAGTCTGTTGATATGGTGAATGATGTTTATTGATTTCCGGATGTTGAACCAAACTTGCATCCCTGGGATAAAACCCACTTGATCGTGGTGCACTATCTTTTTAATATATTTTTGTATGTGATTTGCTAAAATTATGTTGAGAATTTTTGCATCGATGTTCTTTAAGGATATTGGTCTGAAATTTTCTTTCCTCAATGTGTCTGTCTGGTTTAGGTATCAGGGTGATCTTGGCTTCATAGAATGAGTTTGGGAGGGCTCCCTCCTCTTCTATTTCATGGAATACTTTGAGGAGTATTGGAATGAGCTCTTCTTTAAAGGTTTTGTAGAACTTGGATGAGAACCCATCTGGTCCCGGACTTTTCTTTGTTGGTAGGCTTCTGATGACTTCTATTTCATTACTTGAAATTGATCTATTTAAATTGTGTATGTCCTCCTGTTTCAGTTTAGGTAATTCATATGTCTTTAGAAACCTGTTGATGACTTCAAGACTTTCTGTTTTATTGGAGTATAGATTTTCAAAATAGGTTCTAATTATGCTTTGTATTTCACTCATGTCTGTAGTGATATTTCCTTGTTCATTCTGAATTTTAGTAATTTGTGTTTTTTCTCTCCTCTTTGTTAGTGTGGCTAAGGATTTATCAATCTTGTTTATTTTTTCAAAGAACCAGCTATTTATTTTGTAAATTTTTTTGATTGTTTCTTTTGTTTCAATTTCATTGATTTCAGCTCTGATTTTAACCATTTCCTGTCTTCTACTACTTTTGGTGTTGGTCTGTTCTTCTTTTTCTTGGGCTTTGAGCTGTAGTGTTGTTTATTTGTTTATTTTTTCTTCTTTTATTGAATGTGCTCCATGAAATAAATCTTCCTCTAAGTACTGCTTTCACAGTGTCCCAGAGATTTTGATATGATGTGTCTGTGTTCTCGTTTACTTCTAAGAAATTTTTTATTTCCCTCCTTATGTCTTCTGTTATCTATTCATCATATAATAGTGTATTATTTAATCTCCAGGTGTTGGAGTAGTTTCTGTTTTTTATTCTGTCATTTATTTCTAATTTCAATTCATTATGATCTGATAGAATACAAGGTAGTATCTCTATCTTCTTGTATTTGCTAACATTAGCTTAATGGCATAATATATGGTCTATTTTAGATAAGAATTCATGTGCTGCTGAGAAGAAAGTGTATTCACTCTTCGTTGGATGGTATATTCTATATATGTCCATTAATCTAAATTATTGATTGTGTTACTGAGATCTATGGTTTCTTTATTCAATTTTTGTTTGGAAGATGTGTCCAGTGGTGAGAGAGGTGTGTTAAAATTGCCTAGTATTATGGTGTTGTGGTCTATCTGATTTCTGGAATTGAGAAGGATTTGTTTCTCGTACATAGATGAGCCAATGTTCGGGGCATAGATGTTTATGATTGTTATGCCTTGCTGATTTATGCTTCCCTTAAGCAGTATGAAATGTCCTTCTTTATCCCTTCTGACTAACTTTGGTTTGAGGTCCACATTATCTGAAATGAGGATGGATACTCCAGGTTTTTTGCTGTGTCTATGTGCATGGTATGTTTTTTCCTATCTTTTCATCTTTAGTCTGTGTGTATCTCTTTCTATGAGATGAGTCTCTTGCAGGCAGAATATTGTTGGATCTGTCTTTGTAATCCAATCTGCCAGTCTGTATCTTTTGATTGATGAGTTCAGGCCATGAACATTCAGGATTATTATTGAGATATGATTTTTATTCCCGGTCATTTGGCTCATTTTTGTTTTTTTATATGACTTGGTTTCTCCTTTATTTGGCTATTCCTTTAGGCTAGTTCTTCCTTTGCCGGTTTGCATCGATTTTCATCTCTTCCTCATGGAATATTTTGCTGAGAATGTTCTGTAATGCCAGCTTTCTTTTTGTAAATTCTTTTAGCTTTTGTTTACCATGGAAGGATTTTATTTTGTCGTCAAATCTGAATGTTAGGGCTGGGGATATAGCTCAGTTGGTAGAGTGCCTGCCTCACAAGCACAAGACCCTGGGTTCAATCCCCAGCACTGCAAAAAAAAAAAAAAAAAAAAAAAAAAAATATCTGAGGGTAAGTTTTGCTGAGTATAAGATTCTTGACTGGTATCCATTTTCTTTCAGGGCCTGATAAATGTAGTTCCAAGCCCTTCTAGCTTTTAGGGTCTGGATTGAAAAATCTGCTGATATCCTTATTGGTTTCCCCCTGAATGTAATTTGATTTTTTTTTCTCTTGCAGCCTTTAACATTCTGTCTTTATTTTGTATGTTAGGTATTTTCATTATAATGTGCTTTGGTGTGGGTCTGTTGTAATTTTGTGTATTTGGAGTCCTATAAGCCTCTTGTATTTCCATTTCATTGTTCAGATTTGGGAAATTTTCTGATATTATTTCATTGAATAGATTGTTCATTCCTTTGGTTTGTTTCTCTAAGCCTTCCTCAATCCCAATAATTCTTAAATTTGGCCTTTTCATGATATCCCATAATTCTTGTACATTCTGTTCATGATTTCTTACCATCTTCTCTGTTTGGTCAACTTTGTTTTCAAGACTAAAGATTTTGTCTTCAATATCTGAGGTTCTGTCTTCCAGGTGTTCTATCCTATTGGTTATGCTTTCTATGGAGATTTTAATTTGGTTTATTGTTTCATTCATTTCAAGGATTTCTGTTTGTTCTTTTTTCAGTATCTCTCTTTATTGAAATGATCTTTTGCTTCCCATATTTGCTCTTTTAACTTCGATTGGTGCGATCGATTGGTGCGATCATTTAATGCCTGCATTTGCTCTTTCATCTCCTCCTTTAAGGTATAGTTTGGTTATATTGGTTTAAACACTAATCATCTGGGGACTGGAGTTATAGCTCAGTGGTAGAGCACTTGCGTATGAGGCACTGGATTCACCACATAAAACTAAATAAAATAAATGTATTGTGTCCATCTACAAAAAACCTAATCATCAGTTCTAGATGAAATACTTGTTATTCTGATTCAGCCTCTGTCTGTCTGCTGTCATTAATCCCTGATGGCCAGTCATTGACATGTAATCATTGGGAATATTACACTTTTCATCCTTCTTTTATTATCTCCCCACAAGGAGGTTTTCTAGACAATTTCCCCCTCACACACTTTCTGCTCAGAATATAAAACATTGATATCATAGATGAGCTGTTAACTCTGTGTTGTGGTTCTTTGTAGTGTCCCAAACCATTGTAATATGTACCATCCCCCTACCCCTGAGAACCTGTTTGAAGCCTCTTGTGGGCAATATCATCCTTATTGAGAATGTAAGTAACATTGAAATCAGAGCAAACTATGGAACCAAATTCCTGCCCCTTACTGGAGTTGTGGTGCTGGAATTGTTCCTTATCCTTTTTCAGTCTGGACGTGGTCATCTATTTGAAGGACTTGCCATGCCCTCCTCACATAATTGTAAGGACAATGAGAAATCCTCTTCAGAGTATATGGAATGGAGTTAGATTTCAACCAGTGTTCGTCCTGACTGAACTTTCTGTTCTCCTGGAGAAGTGGTGACAGTTACCTTGACCAAAGAGCAAACCTTCCCTGGAGACCACCTGGATGTAGCAGAAAGAGGCAGCACATCCTCACATTTACATTATGCATCAAGATTTGAGGCCTCTCAGTGCTGCAGGAGGGAGGGCCTTGCTGAGAAAGAAGAGGAGGATTAAATAATTTCATTTCATTCCTCATCATTTTCTGTCCCTTATTTTATATTCTAATTTGATGTTGGGGAAACAGTTTCCATATATGTCCACGGAAAGGAGAGTGCAGATAAAGAAGAGGCAGGAATCATAAAGCCTTGACATTCACACTAGCTCCATTACCACCTACAGGATCCTACACTGGGATTTCATCTGCACCATCAACTGTTTCGAAGAGGGGTTGTCGAATGAGCACCCACTTGGACACAGTATTATTATTGTTACTTTTCAGTTTTCCACAGGGGCTCACTAAGTTGCTTAGGGGATCTCCTAGGTGCTGAGGCTGCTTTGAGTCTGGAATCCTCTTCCCTCCACCTCCCTAGTTGCTGAGATCTTGGTAACAGCCACATGCTTCGTCCCAACAAACTGGGCAGAGCGCTTGAGGTTGCCTTCATCCCCACATACTTTCTCTAATTAGTATGTTTCTCAGGTGCCCTGAAGGGTGAATGTGATTTGTTTTCAGGGAGAAAGAAGGGGGACAGACAGGAAGAATGTCCGAAGCATTTCAGATTTTAGGAACAGCCTGTGCACCACTATTGCCACAGAAACCTGATGTCCTTATGCAGACTTTGGTGACTGTGACGACATTCTAAAAGAGACCAACTTGCTCAGGTTCGAGAGCAGGGTCTGTCCTTCAGGAGTTTGGACTCATCTGAAGGTGCAGGCAGAGTCCTTCCCATTGCCTGAGTTTGAGTGAGCCTAATTCCTCTAATTAGTACACTTTCTCAGGTGGTGACCTGAAGAGTGAGGGCGGTTTGCTTCCAGAGAAAGGTGAAGGGACAGTGTGGAGGTCTGCCCAGACCAACCCGCGCATTGCAGTTGTCATAAAAGCCTGATGTAGTTAAGGTGACTGATGATTTTCAAAAGGACACTTGCCGTCCTGAGAAGAGCAGAATCTAGCCCCAAGTGTTTGCTCTCAGTGGAGGGTGTGGGTGTCCTGCATGGGGGCTGAGCCTCCCTGAGGTGTGGGGAGATGAATGGATCCCTGACCCAAGTCACCTTGTTCCTGCTCTGGGACTCAGAGTCCTGCTGACTGCAGGAGAGTTGTGGGACCGTCCTAGTGCCAGGCACCATGATGTCCTGCTCCAGGGTGTCCTGGACCTACTTTCCATGTAAAGGCGGGGTGCAGGAGGATAAGACAGAGAATGGCCCTCTGTGAACCCATCTGTAAAATGAGGGTAGGAACGCTGACTCACAGGACTGCTGGAACCTTCAGGGATAACACATTAGGCAAGCCTCATAGCTCTGTGATCATCGTGGGATCATGAATGCTCACTTCAGTGCCCAGCATGGTTATATGGATATAATTACTCCAATAAAGCATAGTAATTTCTGAATTCTCTCTCCCCCTGGATAGTTCATTTTCTGGTGACTGAGCTCTTACAAGTGTCTGAAGAAGACAGTTTCAGAGGATGTGGGTCACGATGGCTGCTGAAGCTTCTATTCCAGATCTGAAAGTCAGTAGTGCTCAGGGGACCCCTGACACTTCTATCCCGGTAAGATATATAATGCCTGTCTCAAATGATTTCATAGATTGGAACAAGAATACATGGTGGACTGGCACACATGAGATTCACAAAATAGCCAGAAAGTAGAGAAGCTGTTTTAATCTTATCCTTGAAGAGGTTCAGCAGGTGGGATTTGCCTTCAGCATCTACCGTGCTTTGTGGTAGCTGTTGAGGCCCATCCTTGGGATGCCTTTCCTTGTCACAAAGAAATGAATAGTTTTGTAAGGCAAGTGTTGTTCAACACACTTTTAAATATGTTCTCTGAAAATTAATGATGATCAACAAATCTCATGTACCTCTCATGTGGGTGTGGAAATATGTAGTTGATTACAAGAAAGATCCTTCTAGGAATTTGAAATTGTAACATGAATTCTTCCTGGGTAGCTACAGTTGTCTAATGATTATTTTAAGCCAGAAATCTTTCAAGAGTTAGCTTAAAATGTCCCATACAAGAATTTAAAAAATTGAAAATAACAATTAGTTTGTGTGTTTGCCTTATTATAGTGATACCCAGTAACATCTTTCAAACGACCAGGTGCTCCTATATCATTATATTCCCCAAACATCACAGTTTCAGAACCTTCTCCTCTCACCATGTTCTGTCCAAAGACAACCGCTTATCTTTTTGTTAGCAAAACAGTTTTGCTTTCTTAAAAGTTTATTTAAATGGAATCTGATGACTTGTACTTCTATGATCTGGCTTGTTTTATTCAGCTTAAATATTTGTTTTAGTTTTAAAATTATCTTAGCCACAAATATATGACACAGTAGAAGCATTACATCAGAATACTTGGGACAGACTTTCTTGAGTATTCAGTATGTACTATCCACCAGAGGAAGACTTGTATTGGAAACAGGGAGATTACCAGTTCTTTGTGAAGCACCTAAATATCCATTATGTATACACTGAAAGAAAAATACTTTATAGCTTTATCTACAAATGCAAGAATATAGGACTTTACAGATGAAGAGAACAGTTTGGAGTTATTAAACTTTCCCCCAAATAGGATGCCATATGGACAGAATGCATTTTTCCCCTCCTCCTGAATTGATATGTTGAAGCTCTACTTCCCAGAAGGAAATTATTTGGATGTGTGACCTTAACAAGGTAATTAGGTTTAAATGAGGTCATGAGGGTAGCCTTATAAAAACAGAAATGCAAACTATCTCTCACTCTCTCAGCCATGTGAGGATGGTGCAAGAAGAGAGTATATGCAGACTAGGACAAGGACCTTTGCTAGATTAAAAAAAAATCCTGCCTAAACCTTAATCTCCAACCATCCAGTCTCCAGAACAGTTAGAAATAAATATTTGTTATTTAAGCCAGCCAGTTATGGTATTCTATGATAGAGCAGCTCTGACTAACGAAGGGAAAATTACAATATTACTATTTTTCCTTGTTGTAAAGCAAGCTTTGGGGCTTTGATGGTGATAAGAACCAAACCATAGCATTGACTTGGGTCCTAGATTTTTTTGTTTTGTACCTACATATTTAGTACCAGTAAGAAAATGTGAATAAGTTAATAGTAATCACATGAATATGTGTATTTCAGTAATTAAAAAAGAGGTATTCCATGTAACACAAATCTTTACATGTACTTTCTTTCATTTTATTCACTAACAATGTAAATTTGTATCCTACTTACTGGAGAATTTAATATATAGGTCATTCTGTATCAATTTAGTAGTAATGATCTCCAGTAGAAATTTTTGCTAGCTATTGCAGAGTACAGCTTTCAGATTTTAGAGAGTGGTTAGAGATCACAATATATTTTTAAATATATTTTAGATGTATATGAACACAATATATTTATTTATTTATCAATTTATTTATTTATTTATTTTTATGTGGTGCTAAGAATCAAATCCAGTGCCTCACACGTTAGTTAAGAGCTCTACCACTGAGCTACAACTGCAGCCCCACAAAACAATGTATTTTACAACTTGACTTTGTTCCCTCATATAAGGATTGCATTGGAAGAAATTAATATCTTTCTTCCCAGTTTCCTGTGTTTCCAGGAATGTGCTACCATGAGGGGATTTCTGCTCAGGGTGTGTTCACAACTTGGATATCACCACCATTTCCTTCAGTTTTCGCATGCTTTGAAAATTGGGAGAAAATGCACATAACATAAAATTCAACATTTTAACAATTTTAAAATGTACAATTAGGTGTATTTTTAGTATATTCACCGTTTTGTATAACCATAAACACCATCTAAATTTGTTATGGTGTATTATGGCCCCAGATGTGGTCTGTCTCAGTGAATGTTCCTTGTGAGTTTGAGAAGAATATATTCTGCTATTTTTGGATAAAACATAGATGGTTTTCCATTTATGGTGGAGTTATATCACAATAAATCCTTCATACGTTGAAAATATCAGAATTCAAAGATGCATTTAATACAGCTAAATTACTGATCATCCAAACTCTAGCTTTATTTTTTCTTTCTGGTACTGGGGATTGTACACTTAATGACTGAACTACATTCCAAACACTTTTTATTTTTCATTTTGAGCCAGGGTCTCACTAAGTTGCTTGGGCTCTTGTTAAGTTTCTGAGGCTGATCTCAACTTGGAATCCTCCTACCTCAGCCTCCATAGTCGCTGGGATTATAGGCATACACCACCATGCGAGCTTTGTTTAGCTATCTTAAAAGTATGCAGTACACTTATATTAGCCTACAGTTCAGCAAAACCATCTAATGTCAAACTGTTTATATAATAAGGTATTGAATATCTCATGTAATTTACTGAATACTATATGAAGCTTAAAAAACAGAACAATGGTACGGGTATGCTTTTGAATCATCAGATAGTTCAGAGGTCAAACCATTGTAAGTTAGGAACCATCTGTATTCTACAGATAGATATCAGTGATATCCTGTCAATTGTTGGTGCTATTGAATTCTACCATGACCTTACCAATTTTCTACCTGTCGGGTCTCTCCATTTCTGATAATGAGGGTGTTGTTGACAACAGGGGCATTCTTTGTTTCACCCATCTGGGCAGAGTTCTTCCCATTGACTGAGTCTAAGCCTAGTTCTTCTAATTACTAGACCTTTTCACCTGGCCTAAAGAGTGAAGGTGTTTTTCTTTCAGAGAGTCAAAGAGAAGGACTGTGTGGAGGCATTTCTGGTGCTGAAGATCAACCTGGGAATCGCAGTTGCCCCAGAAACCATATGTCATTATGGCAACCATGGTGAGTGTGACAACATTCTAAAGGAGAGTGACTTGCTCTGGTAAGAAGAGCAGTGTCCTGCCTGCATGTGCTTGGACTCAGTGGAGGGTCTGGGGTGTGGGCAGATAACGGGATCTCAGACCCAATTCACCTCGTTCCTGTGACCCACTGACTCAAGAGGGGCAGAGATGTGGGATCCTCCTGGCTGCAGGCAGCGTGATGTCCTGTGTGGTTACTGACAGATCATACACGCCTATATGAATTTAGGCCACTTCTTATTCCTTTTCAAATTCTACTTAGAAGATGAGAGATGAGAAAAAGTGAAGGAGAAGGTCCTAGTGAAAAACCCACTATACCTTCTAGTTGTTATGATCACTACCTAGTTGTACCAGTGCCATTGGGCACTGAGCCAGTGCTTTTTCCAGTTTTGGGGCTCTGTGCTTTGCTGTTTGGTAAGGGAGGGACTGTGTCCAGGACCTACTTTCCATATAAAGGCGAATCAAGAATTTTCAGCTCTGGGATTTCTGAGACCCTCAGTGATAACACCTGCTTATTTAAAAGTGATCCAGAGTCTCTCTCAGATTGAGGTTAACATATGCAGTTCATTGGACATTCTTCCTTGCAATTTGAAATTGTAATGTGACCATGTACTCTTTCATTGTCACCATGTTTTTGTCTATTGGTACAAGAGATTTAACCAAGGGCACCTTATCACTGAGCCACTTCCCCAGCCCTTTTTATTTTATTTTATTTTATTTTGAGACAGGGCCCCATGAGTTGTTTAGGGCCTCACCAAGTTTTTGAGGCTGGCCTGGAACTTGTAAACCTTCTGTCTGAACCACCTGAGTCTTTGAAAATACAGGTTTCTGTCACCCCACCAACTCAGTACTGCATGTTCAAAAGGAGCCAGGAAGTTATCAAATGTTAGTTAAAATATCAAGTACAAGAATTCACTGTTTTCAAAAGTAAGACCATATATTTGCTCTCTTGTATTAATGCCAGCTGTGATCCATTAATTAACCAGGTAGACTTCAGTATTATTCTAACTATTTTCCTGAACATGACATTTTCAGTTCTGTACTACTGACCTTTCATACCACACCTAAAGCCCTGTACCCAGGCAAGCACAGCACTTCTCTTGGTGTCATAGCCAATAAATTTATTTAAATGGAATCATAGAGGGGTTTTTGTTTGTTTTTTGATTTGTCTTCTTTCATTCATGTTGTTTATTTTTAGCTCTGTCCATTTTGTTGTATTTATCAGTGGTTCATTCTTCAATTTATTCAATTTTTTTGTGGTGGTGGGGATTAAACTCAGGACCTTGTATTTGTTAGACAAGGGTTCTATCTCTGAGCTATACTCCCAGCATGTTCATTCTTTTTTATTGCCAAAGAGTATTTCAGTATATGACTGTCCCTAAATGTTTTATACTTTCACCTGTTGTTGGATTTCTTTTTTCCTATTTCAGGCTCTTGTAATAAAGCTGCTATTAGCATTTCGAATAAGTCATTTCATGTAACTATGCTTTTCCCCCTAGGGCAAATATTTAGGAGTACCTGAGTGGATCATATCTTAGATAGACGGTTAACATAGTGACAAACGGCCAAACTGTGTGCTGTAGTTGTGCCCTTTTCCATTGCCAGCAGCAGCATACGAGAGTTGCATCCTCCACAATCCTGACAGCACTTGGTATGCTCAGGCTTTTTCATTTTGGCCATCCTCATGGGAATGTACTAGAATCTCATTGTCGTTTTCTCTTCCCTTTTCCTAATGATTAATGATGTTGAGCATCTTTTTGCATAATTGACATTTGTGTATCTTCTTTAGCAGAGTGTCTATTCAAAACATTTCCCCCTCTGTTTTGTGGGGTACAGTCCCAACCCAGAGCTGCAATCAGACATGTCTCCAAGGGACCTTGGTTCCTGTTAGTAGGACGTGTTTTAGAGGATTCAATCTGGGTAGTAGAATTACTCACGTCTATGTGATTGCTTGATATTTCTGGTTCTATTCATCACATGGATCCAGGGAATATAATATTTTTAAGAGAATATGCACCATTGACTTAGTATTTTAGCTTTAGAATTTTAAAAATGTAACAAAGTATAAAGTTTACATGAGTTTTCTTCTATTTCATAGATAAGAAGTAGTATATTGTACATTAGTCCAATAGCGTTTCTACAGAGATGGAAATATTCTGTATCTATATTGCCCAACACAGTAGCCACTAGCTCTCCGAGGCAGTTGAATACACAAAATGTGATGAGTATGATAGAGAAATGGAATTATTAATTTCATATATATTTAATAACTTAAATGGCCAGGTGTAGTCAGTGCTTACGAGATGGGACAGTAGCTGCTGTACATATTTTTTTTCTGTGCCTTGGTTTCTTACTTGGTCATATATCCTAAGATCCACTGTATAGTAGTAGAGAAAGTAGTCCTCCTGGTTTATCATTCCTGCATAGTACTCTAGGATGTACATGTGCCTTAGATTATCCAGTCAATCCCTCTTGGTGGACACCTGTCTTATTTCTAGTTTTCTGATGTCCTGATTTGTTTTGCAAGGAAAGACCTCTTTGTCTTTTACTTGTATTCTTGGGATAGATTTATTAGAAGAGTAATTGCTGATTGCAAGGGAAAATTCCTGTATCCCAAAAAGGCAAAGATTTTTTTTTGTCTTCTTTGACCATATATGATATAAGTGCTTTTTTAAATTTATTTTTATTGTAAACAAATGGGATACATGTTGTTTCTGTTTCTAATGGAGTAACAGCATATCATTTGCATAATCATACATTTACATAGGGAAATGATGTTTGATTCATTCTGTTATTTTTTCCTTCCCCCCACCCCTCCCACCTCTCTTTTCCCTCTATACAGTCCCTCCTTCCTCCATTCTTGCCCCCCTCCCACCCCCCATTATGTGTCATCATCCGCTTATCAGTGAGATCATTCGCCTTTTGGATTTTTGAGATTGGCTTATCTCACCATGATATTCTCCAATTTCATCCATTTGCCTGCAAATGCCATAATTTTATTATTCTTTATAGCTGAATAATATTCCATTGTGTATATATATATATATATATATATATATATATATATATATATATACAATGATATAGCAGCCAGTCTCTCTGAGCCTATCTTCCTCTTCTGTAAAATGGGTGTGTATATATATATATATATATATATATACACCACAGTTTCTTTATGCATTCATCAGTTGAAGGACATCTAGGTTGGTTCCACAGTCTGGCTATTGTGAATTGAGCAGCTATGAACATTGATGTGGCTGTATTCAAAAAAGGCAAAGATTTGAAACAATATCTAAAATGTAGCAGAGGAAGCGAATGCTGGTCCTATCTCATTCCATAGATTCCATGTGTTTTCTGCTCTCTTGTTTCTCTCTAGTGTGACATGTTTGAAGAATTTTCTTACTGAGCTCCAGAAGAAGAAATATTACAGAACAAAGAATAATAATGGATTGGCTAGACAGATGGCAAGAGATAGAAAGATGTGAGCCACTCCTGGCCAAAATGAGTGTGGCATCTTGTCCCAGAGTGTCCTGGAACTACTTTCCCTGTACAGTAAGGACACAGGAAGATAAGACAGGTAGCCAGTCTCTCTGAGCCTATCTTCCTCTTCTGTAAAATGGGTAAGAACGCTTACCCACAGGATTGCTGGGATCTTCAATGATAATACAAGCTGAAATAATCATTACTGAGTCCCATGTGTCTCTGATGGGTGTTGAAATATACAGTTGATTAGAAGATCTTCCTAGCATTCTCCCCATGCTGCCATATTTTAAATCTATTTTATAATGTTTTTATAAAGTAAAAAATTTATCAAGTATTAGCTAAAATTATTAAAATGTCAGATACAAGAATTCAATGTTTTCAACAATAATGATACCATTTGATTTACTCTATTATTATACCCTGCTGTATCTCCTAAAATAACCAGACAGACCTAATGATTATCATTCCCCAGGACATAACATTTTCAGTTCTGTAGTACCTGGTATGCCTACCCCTTATCCTGCCCTGTCCCTAAGCAGACACAACACATCTTTTACTACAGAGTAGGTTTGACACCCTAGACATTCAATGAAAATGAATTTCAAAGGCATTTTGTTTGTTTGGATTTTGATTTTGTTGATTTGACTTCTTTCATTTATCATGATTATTTTGTGATTTTTTCTTTTTCTTACATATATCAGTGGCTCCTTCTTTTTTGTTGCTGCATGTAATCAAGTATATGGTAATAGAATAATTTGTCTTATCCATTCACCACTTCTTGTTGTATTTGGGGGTTGTTTCCAATGTGCAGCTCTTGCAAATAATGATCTTATGAGCATTTGTGAATTAATCTCTGTGAAAATGTGGTGCTTTCACTAGTTAAATACTTAGGAGTTTAATCTGGATAATAACCTAGATATAAGATTATCATGGTAAGAACCTGCCAAACTGCCATGATTTTACCAGTTTTATTGCCACTCTAGTGTATGGAGTTTCCTACTCCAGAGCTTTGCCAGGACTTGGTGTGCTCAGTGTTTAGGCCTTTCCAATGGTAGTCTACTGCTATCTTGTAGTTCTCATTTACCTTTCCCTTATGGTTAAGGATGTTGAACATCTTTTCACATACTTGACATTTGTATATCTTCATGATTGCAATATCTATTGCAGTATCAATCTTCTTGCTGTTTCTCTTGTGGGCTGTCTATTTTCTCACTAACTACTATCAGATTTTCTTTATTCTAGATACAAATATTTTTTCTGATATATGACTTTTTATACATTTTCTCCCAACTCATGATTTGTGTTGTCAATCTTCCAACCATGAATTTGGAAGAGCTAAAGGTGTTTTAAGTGATTGTTTCAGATTATTGAGACACTGATGTATTCTTTTCTAATTTGTTTATTTCTTTCTTTCTTTATTTGTTTTTGATATGGAGTCTCACTAAGTTGCTAAGGGCCTCACTAAGTTGCTGGGGATGGCTTTGAACTTTTGTTCCTCCTGCCTCAGCTTCCCAAGCTGCTGGGATTACACACTTGTGCCACCATGCCCGGTAGATCTGTAGTTTTAAAATGGGAGTAATTCCAACTTGTTGACTTTTTCAAATATGGATTATTATTGTGGTGTCTCATTTAAGAAAGCTGCACCTAATCCACACTCAACAAGGATTTTTCTCTGTGTTTTCCACTAGATATTTTATAGTTTTAGAAAATATTGTATATGGTGTGGTATATGGATCATAGTTTATACCTGGATGGTTGGATATCCACTTGTCCTAGTAACTTTTTTAAAAAATTCATCGTATACAAGTGGGTACTACTTGTTTCTCTGGTTGTACACAAAGTATAGTCTCACCATTTGTGTAATCATACATGTACATAGGGTAATGATATTTGTCTCATTCTGTTATTTTTCCTTCCCCCACCCACTCCTCACCCTTCTTTTTCCTCTATACAATCCATCCTTCTTCCATTCTTGACTCCCTCCCAACCCCATTTTGTATCATCATTCACTAATCAGAGAGACCATTCGGCCTTTGGTTTTTTGGGATTGACTTTTCTCACTTAGCATGATATTCTCCAACTGCTTCCATTTACCTGCAAATGCCATAATTTTATTCTTCTTTATGGTTGAATAATATTCCACTGTGTATATATACCACAGTTTCTTTATCCATTCATCAATTGAAGGGCATCTAGGTTGGCTCCACAATCTAGCTATTGTGAATTGAGCAGCTATGAACATTATGAAACATATGAAAGTAGTGAGGAAAAATTGTCCCAGAGACAATTCTATAGGTCATTTTCAGAAAAAAAAAATCACACTTAAGTAAATAGTTAAAACAATTTCAACTTTAAATATGTGGTTACAAATGAATCTGTTGAGATATGTGGCTTTTCTGCTTTAGCTCCCAGGAAATCCATCTTACTGAATCCATCTTACTGTACCTTGGGTGGTGAGATAAGGGGAAATAACACATGCATATGTGGATATGTGTGTGTATGTATGTATGTTTGTGTATGTCCCTGCCAGGAATATTTATTGTGAGCAATTAATGGAGTTAGATTTTATGATCTCGTCAATCCTCTTTGTTTTCTGGCATATCTTAGGACTTAGATCAGGACATTAGTTGTTTATTCCCATCTTTGCTTGACCAGCATGGTTGCTATAGTGACTCTCTGATTATTATGATACAGGTGCAGAATGAGCATCCATTTATGTTACCTACCGTAATCAATTATTACAGCACTAGCTGACAAGTTTGGCGATTCTTTTATTCCTTCTAGAACTGTAAGTTGACATTTAATTGCATGACAGTCCTCTGTCTTCCCCATACTTCTTACTCATGTGTTATTAATGTCAGTATTACTCAGGAATTCTCCTTTTTCTCAAAGAGTTTACCTCTGTTATTATCATTGTATATTTTATGCCCAAATCGTCCCCAAATAACCCAGGGGGAGGCCCTTTAAGTAGGTCTTAGTATTCATTTGATTCCTCCATAGAATTTCATTGAATTGAATATGTACTTTGCTCTCTGAGCCTGATCATCTTCCTTTCTGTAGAAAGGATGTCATGAAGCACAACTCAGAGCACCACTGTGAACATTAGGAGACAGTCCAAAAACATCAACCTGTAGTCTGTGACATCTAGTAGGGCCTCAACAAGTTTCCCCTTACAACTTGTCCTCCTTCATTGTGTCGGTGCAATGTCTCTATTATAGAGAGACAACTTGAAATGTAACAGGAAGCATGAATATGTCCACACTTCCATTATGAGAGTCCTTCATTGTCCGTGGTGTGTTGGGAGGGTTGTGGAATGGCGCTGGGAAGAGGACAAGAATCATTGCATGGCTTACAGTCAACACAGTGGAACAGGAAAACACAGCCACCCATCCCCTGAATTTCATGTGCTTTCCCATCCTCTTACTTTCCTCTCTATTCCATATGCAAATATTTCTCCTCTGTCTTGTAGTTAAACATCTGAGAAGGGTGTGGATGCTGAACGCCAGAACCAGGAGCTCATAGAGAAGAACCAAGTGTGGTGTGGAGTCTGCTAGACAGGCTACTGGAGCAAGAGTGAACAGACCATGGGGACACTATAGGTAAGTCACTTCCCTTTTACAATATTTGTTTATTCAGCAGGTTAACAATTCACAGTCCTCTGACTAGCAGGAAAGCTATGGAGTTTGGGTGTGATCCCATGTGGGAAAGTAACCTGTGGCCTCAGGTAAAAGGAAAGACCTGGGCAATTTTGAGTACTTACATTAGCAGTGACACCCCATATGTCCCATTAATCTGCTTGGGTTGCATTAAATGAGTGATACACTAATATGAGCTGTTTGGGTAGCATTTTTCCAAGTGTGGCCCATGGATCAATCAATTCATCAAAATCACCAGGGGTTACTTAGTAAATAGCCAAATTTTGTGCTCACATCAAGTACTGAATCAAAACCATGGGGATTGGTTGGGAGGTGCATACTTTATTAAGTTTCCTCCAGTTGGTTCTGGTACTCTTCCAGTTTTAGAAAACACTGCTGTGAAATTATAACAAGGTTCTGTAATATTTGGATACATCTGGTATGTAATTTCGTTGTTGGTCTCTCCTGCTTGTTGATTTTACATATCTATGTCTTCTCTATCATATCTAACTGGTAGCAAGCAGTTTGTCCAATTAAGTACGATTAATTCACTGATTTGTGTTCAAAGCTCTCGGGCAACAGCATAGATAACAGGATAGGCAGACTCCTTGGAGCTGTTATTCTAATTTAGAAAACTGCCAATAAATAATAAAACAGATCAATAAACAAGGTGATTTCCTATGAGTACCTGTGATTTGTTGTTAGAATAAACAGTGGAAAATGAGAAGGATTATGATAGATTGGGTTACTAGTGAAGTTTTTTTCTCAGGAAGCAACATTTGAGCTGAGTCCTAAATGACTAAAAGAAGCAAGGCATGGACAGGCCATTCAGTCAGTGTCCCTGAAGTGGGTAGGCACCAATTTTATCAGGACCAGTAAAAGCTCAGTGGCTGAATCCTGATGGATAGTGTGCACACTCGTGGGAGGTGAGGTGGAGAGGGCAGATGGAGCCACAGGGTTTAGGCTCTGTAAAGCATTTGGATTGTTATTGTATGCGATTGATGTCATCTAGTTCTCTTCCTCATGTGACTTTACCCACTATATGGAGAATTGATTGGAAAGTGACAAAAAGCTTTGGTGACAACCATTAGCAGAATATAGCCCATGGTCATGGGAGAGATGAGGGTAGATGGGAGCTGTGCTGCAGCAGGGTGGAGGGAGGGGTACACGTGGACAGGACATGTCTGTAGGAAGAGCAGGAGGGACCTACGAGTGGCTGTGCATAGGGGATGGGCTAGGGATGAGACAGAATGAAAGACCCCTGGCCTTGGCCATGTCGGACATGATGGTGCTGTTTTCTGAGATCAGTTGCTACTAGAGCTTGACTTGACATTCTCAAGATGGTTAATTCACATGTCTAAAAGTAGTCATAGTGAAACTTAGTGATTTAATATAATGTGTCAGTTGATGAATAAGATTCAGTTTTAAGTCTATTGCCCAAATAAAGGATGATACAAACTCTAAAGCAATCAGAACTATAAAAATCTGAATTTTCAAGCATTTACACAACAGCTCAGGATATTGATTATTTACCTTGTACCTGACACTCTTCTAAAGTTCTTCTGTTATCACCTCAAGTAATTCTCAAAGTTGCAACATATGAGATAAGGACAATTGTTTCCCCACTTAACAGAAAAGGAAACTGAGGTACAGACCCAAGATCACAGAGCCAGATGTCCCAATATCTTTGCCTTAATTTTTTTAAATAATGAAGGTTTTTTTGCATTTGCCCTTGTAAAAATAAAACAGAAAGTAATATTTGTTTTAAAACATATTCTCTTCCAGGTTCATTACTGCATAATCCAGTTTTGCAGAGGAGGCATTAGAGTGATGACAAGCCGATCTAAAAATATTCATCACTTGGTTTGTCACAAGCAGTGTTTGTCCCTAGACTGTTTCTGGAGCCACACTCCTAACCAGCACATTCGGGAAGAAGGAACACACTGGATGAATTCTGTTGGCTAATATGGGTGATGTTTGTTCAGAACCTTATGTTGGGTGGAAGTGATGGCTTGAGTAGCTATTGGGCCTTGAACTAGATGGTGTGTGTTTAAGAAAATAAAAAGGTAATAAATTAAAAACAAAAGTGTGATAAATATTTTTGAAAGGTAATATTCCACACAGATATGCCTTAAACAGCTGGTTATTAATTCCATCGTCCTCCAAGGTGAATGCTTCTTTTGTGAACTCAGAGTGCATCTTCAGCTGGGAATCACATAGTTTAGCTCTCTATGCTTCTGTGGTTGAGAGGCAGGGTTGGCCTGTCCCTCAATGAGGTGAGGCAGATAATGTATGTGGTGAGTTGCCTAAGGCAATCTAGTGTTAGTGGGTTGGGCTGTCCTTGTGGCCCACATATGTCTCCTTTCTCATGTCTATGTCCATTGAATACGGCATTAGCCTTGTTCCTGTATATAATAAATCAGGTGTTAAGGGTTGGGAGGATACTTGTTCCTTTGAGCTTAACCTACAGGTAATAAAGAGGACCCTAAGTTCTTCAAATTAGGAAAAGCTGTGTTGTTTTTCCTCTCCTTCCCCATGTTCTATTGAGAGGATAAGGGAAACCTTCTTGGAATCATAGCATGTGGTCTTTTATGTCTGGTTCCATTCAGTCTGCATCTTGTGTGTGTCATTTATATTATTCTGAGAGATGCAGGGGGAAAAAAAGTATATTCTTCCTGTTCTCATAGTCAGTATAGTACCTGTGACCACCATGTTATGTGGAGATTTCTCCCAATCAATAT
Organism: Sciurus vulgaris; assembly: GCF_902686455.1. Classification (NCBI taxonomy): domain Eukaryota; kingdom Metazoa; phylum Chordata; class Mammalia; order Rodentia; family Sciuridae; genus Sciurus; species Sciurus vulgaris. The sequence continues at coordinate 39,567 of NW_027632378.1, forward strand.
TTAATCAATTCTGTATCAGATTTTGTAGTTGACACCAGCTGGGTATTCACTAATTCATTTGAATTCAGACACTGTTTACCTGGAGGTGGTGTTAGATCCAACTGGTTGAGGACTCAGTCCGATATGAGAGTCCCTCCTATTCAGATGCCAGTTGTAAGTACTGATCAAACAAATCAAACATAAATTGGGGTTTCCATAACAATATATTTTTCAGAATTAATGACTGGTTGATTGTTGACTAATTACTTATATCTGGAATTTGTTATGCTTGCAAAAAGTTCTAAGTTAATAGGGATAATTTGTTTCTTTTTATTTATTTATTTTTTATTATAAACAAATGGAGTACAACTTGTTTCTCTGTAGGGATAATTTTAAAAATAAGAAAGCTTGTGGAAATAATGATTAGAAATATCTTTGATATACAGAAATCACAGAGTATAACAAACTGGTACATACTTATGTTGACATATAAAGTATAACACATGAAAATCTCTTCTGGGTGTATTAGCCTCCTTCTTCCCCAGAGTTAAGCACTTTGCAGAATTGGAGTTTTTCATTTAAATAGGATTTGTCTTTGTAGTTTTATTACATATATATATATATATATATATATGCATCTGCAAGTGAAATGTGGTACTGTTTTGTGGCATATTTTCATCTATGGATACCTGAATACCTCATGGAAAAGGAATAAGCCAAATTATACACGAGAAGGATAAATACACCTTCCTATCTCAACAATGGAGTCTGTTGTATATATCTCCTTGTTATGTGTAACCACTTTCAGACTTAGTCTCTCTTTTTAGCTCTTTTAAGACTTGCCCAGTTTATATGCTGTAGAATCAGATTCTGATTCTGCAGAAAATACTTTAAACCTGTTGATTTTTATTTGTTTAATTGACAAGTAACAATTGTGTGTTGTGTGTAGTCATCAGGTATAATTGTGAGATATATATATATATATATAAACATTTAATCAATCTGATGTGTTAGAAGACAGAGTTTCCCTGGAGCCAACTTACTGGAAATGATGTCTCAGTGTGTTCTGACATGAATACTCTTCCATTTCTCCAGGCCAAATTTTTGTCTTTCTTTCTTACTGTATTTATCTAGACCCACCCCATACATCTGTAATCTAATCCAGATCATTCCAGTTAAAAAAAATGGTTTCCAGAAGTTTTCATGTGTCCATACCCAAACCCCTTGGTTGGTTTCAGGATGCCTCTTATTAAGAACTTGGTCTAATTTCACATTAAAAATGCTGAGTATGTATATTTTCCTCTCATTATTTTTATTTCCAGAAGGAAGGTGTTTTAATCGCCATGTGTTGATTGCTCCTGGGTCTCTGGGTTAAATGAGACTGGGTTGAGATCTCCCCTCTGGAAGCTGTGATGCTGAGTGCAAGATGTCATGCTGTCCCTCACTCTTCCCCCTCCCCTGTGGCAGTCACTGCTTGGCTAACTAGTGGGGAAATACATGGGCCTGCTGATAATTCAAGAGGACATATTTGGGGAAATAAGGAAAGAAACACTTGTGAAATTGTTTTTATCTCACGGCCTCCACTAAAATTCAGGGAAGTGGAGACAACATTGGACAGTGAAAGTAAGGTTCCTTTGAGGGACATGCTTGCCCTCTACGTGTACATGTATAATTCATTTGAAACTGTCCTGTTGGGGCTGTCATGTGGATCAATGCACACATAAATTCTAAGACCACCATATTACCTGGTAACCTTGGCTTACAGCTGTTCCCGTTCTTACGTTGTATTGCTTTTGTACAGGAACACCTGGAGATGTTTACTTCTAATTTTTTCCAACTTCCAAAACTGTGCTGCTTTTGTTGTAGATAAAAAAGGAAAATACACAAAAGGAATAGCATCATTATAAAAACACTTAAAATTGTGTTTCTGATAAACACTTAAAATTTACAGAAATTTTATTCTGCAAATGCAACCATATTTGAAAAAATGAGGTAATATCCTACTTGCAGCATTATAAACTACTTTTTAATGACATACATATTATGAGGAACAATCCATGCTAAACAGAAAACCCACATACTAATAAAATGACTGTAAAAATATAGTTTACTGGTAGAGCACTTTCCTACCATCCACATGGCCCTGAGGTCTATACCCAGTGCTTTATAAAGAGAAATAAAAGCAACACAAGTTAATTATCCTTGTGACTTCCTTGTGACAACACTGTTGTCACTGCAAACCTGTTCTTACTGATTGGACCCTTGCCACAACTGACAAGCCATAACTAATTATTGCTCCGCTTTAACACAGAAATGAAGCACAGCAAGGGCAGAGCTAGTGAGTATGACTGTTCACTGAATTTGGCAGATCATGTCACAGATGCTACTGTCCTCACAGCATGGGGAAGTGGATTTGAGTTTGTTCAGAGGTGTGATGTGGAACAGCTCCTACTGATCATGAAACACCAAAGAATGTAGAGGAACTCCTGTCTCTAAAACTTTGAATATAAGGCCGGTCAGACAGAGATTTGTAACCTTTATCTAGATATCTGTGTTCTCATTACAAGAAAGAACAAGTAACTAGTTTTTCCAATGCCTGCCTTAGTCCTCAGGCTCAGCCATCTCCAACTGCGGTGTCCCAACATTGAATTCTATTCCATACCATAATCTCTGAGTGGTTTTTCGGAGTTAACAGCAGGTCACCTCTGTAAGGATGGCATGGTCAGTTCCATTTCACAGATGACCAAGCCAAGATTTAAAAAGTCTAAATCACAGTAGCAGGGTTAGAATGCAGTCTCATCCCTCACCCTCCCTAGAGGCCACTGGGTTGCCTCCCTGTTAGAAGATGGTCTTCCAGGGCTTGAGACATGGCCAGATTACACTCCTCTGCTATTCTTATCCCTGGAACCCCACTATTCAAGCCTTCTTGGTGATAGAGGAGAAGAAAGCTTCTTTACCTGGAGATATGGGTGTAGGACCACATGAGGTGGCTGATACCAGTAGTGAGCATGGACAGGCAGAAGCTTAGGTATTGGGACAGGTGAGTGAGAGGGAGGAAAGTGGTAGGTACTGAACCATTTAAGCCAATATAATTTATATATATGATATATTTTAATCCTAACAGCTATTCAAGTTACTCATTATTATAATCACTATTCAGATTAGGGTACTCAATTTCAGGGACAATATGTAAATCAGGGAGATATCTTTGTCATTTTCCTATCAGCAGCCCATTCTGAATTACTCTTTTTTTTTAAATTTATTTTTATTGTAAACAAATGGGATACATGTTGTTTCTGTTTCTACATGGAGTAACAGCATACCATTTGCATATTCATATATTTACATAGAGTAATGATGTTTGATTCATTCCATTATTTTTTTCTGTCCCCCCCACCCCTCCCAACTCTCTTTTCCCTCTATAAAGTCCCTCCTTCCTCCATTCTTGCCCCCTCCCACCCCCCATTAAGTGTCATCATCCGCTTATCAGTGAGATCATTCGCCTTTTGGATTTTTGAGATTGGCTTATCTCACTTACCATGATATTCTCCAATTTCATCCATTTCCCTGCAAATGCCATAATTTTATTATTCTTTATAGCTGAGTAATATTCCATTGTATATATATACCACAGTTTCTTTATCCATTCATCAATTGAGGGGCATCTAGGTTGGTTCCATAGTCTGGCTATTATGAATTGAGCTGCTATGAACATTGATGTGGCTGTATCTCTGTAGTATGCTGATTTTAAGTCCTTTGGGTATAGGCCGAGGAGTGGGATAGCTGGGTCAAATGGTAGGTCCATTCCAAGTTTTCTAAGGAATCTCCACACTGCTTTCCAGAGTGGCTGCACTAATTTGCAGTCCCACCAGCAATGTATGAGTGTACCTTTTTCCCCACATCCTCTCCAAAACCTATTGTTGCTTGTATTCTTGATAATCACCATTCTAATTGGGGTGAGATGGAATCTTGGTGTACTTTTGATTTGCATTTCTCTTATTACTAAAGATGTTGAACATTTTTTCATATGTCTGTTGATTGCTTGAAGATCTTCTGTGAAGCGTCTGTTCATATCCTTAGCCCATTTGTTGATTGGGTTATTTGTATTCTTGGTGTGGAGTTTTTTGAGTTCTTTATGTATTCTGGAAATTAGTGCTCTATCTGAAGTATGAGTGGCAAAGATATTCTCCCACTCTGTAGGCTCTCTCTTCGCATTGCTGATAGTTTCCTTTGCTGAGAGAAAGCTATTTAGTTTGAATCTATCCCAGTTATTGATTCTTGCTTTTATATCTTGTGCTATGGGAGTCCTGGTAAGGAAGTCTGATCCTAAGCCAACAAGGTGAAGATTTTGACCTACTTTTTCTTCTATAAGATGCAGGATTTCAAGGTCCTTGATCCATTGTGAGTTGAGTTTTGTGCAGGGCGAGAGATAGGGGTTTAGTTTCATTCTGTTGCATATGGATTTCCAGTTTTCCCAGCATCATTTGTTGAAGAGGCTATCTTTTCTCCATTGCATATTTTTGGCACCTTTGTCTAGTATTAGAAAATTGTATTTATTTGGGTTTGTGTCCGTGTCCTCTATTCTGTACCATTGATCTACCTGTCTATTTTGGTGCCAATACCATGCTGTTTTTGTTATTATTGTTTTGTAGTATAGTTGAAGTTCTGGTATTGTGATACCCCCTGTTTCATTCTTCCTGCTAAGGATTGCTTTAGCTATTCTGGGTTTCTTATTCTTCCAGATGAATTTCATGATTGCTTGCTCTATTTCTGTGAGGTACGTCATTGGGATTTTAATTGGAATTGCATTGAATCTGTATAGCACTTTTGGTAGTATGGCCATTTTGACAATATTAATTCTGCCTATCCAAGAACATGGGAGATCTTTCCATCTTCTAAGGTCTTCCTTAATTTTTTTCTTCAATGTTTTGTAGTTTTCATTGTAGAGATCTTTTACCTCTTTGGTTAGATGGATGCCCAAGTATTTTATTTTTTTGAGGTTATTGCAAATGGAGTTGTTTTCCTCATTTCCCTTTCAGCTGTTTCATTGCTTGCATATAAAAATGCTGTAGATTTATGTGTGTTGATTTTATAGCCTGCTATTTTGCTGAATTCATTGATGAGGTCTAGAAGTTTTCTGGAGGAGTTTTTTGGATCCTCTAAATATAGAATCGTCTCATCAGCAAATAGTGACAGCTTAAGTTCCTCTTTTCCTATTCATATCCCTTTAATTTCTTTAGTCTGCCTAATTGCTCTGGCTAGAGTTTCGAGGACAATGTTGAATAGAAGTGGTGAAAGAGATGGCGAGGATGTGGGGAAAAAGGTACACTCATACATTGCTGGTGGGACTGCAAATTAGTGTAGCCACTCTGGAAAGCAGTGTGGAGATTCCTTAGAAAACTTGGAATGGACCTACCATTTGACCCAGCTATCCCACTCCTTGGCCTATACCCAAAGGACTTAAAATGAGCACACTACAGAGATACAGCCACATCAATGTTCATAGCTGCTCAATTCACAATACCCAGACTATGGAACCAACCTAGATGCCCTTCAATTGATGAATGGATAAAGAAACTGTGGCCCCCGCCAGAGCAGTGATCGCAGACAGCTGGGAGCATTGAAGAGGGGGCTGCCCAGAGGAGAAGGAGAAATACGGGCTCGGCACGTCGCTTGGAATTGGAGCAGCTGCGCCAGGGCTCCGGGCGGCTATCCGGAGGAGCAGCGTGGACTCAGGACTCAAGAAAAGGAGATATTGAGAGACTTGGGACCAACTCAAAGCAGCCGGGTGAGTGTTTCCCACTGGGCAGGCATCCTGGACGGGGTGGTAGCCCCCGGACAGGGCGGTAGCCCCGAAAGCAGGGATCTTTGCAGAGCAGAACTGCCGGCGAGGCGCCCCTCCCCCCGCCGGAGCAGTGATCGCAGACAGCTGGGAGCATTGGAGAGGTGGCTGTTCACCACAGCGCTTGGACTCGGCGCAACCCACCCGCGCTCTGGGAGGCTGCCCAAAGGAGAAGGTGCTTGGTGAGCTGTTTGGACTGAACGTGACCACCCCTGAACACAGGGGGCTGCCCAGAGGAGAAGGAGAAATACGGGCTCGGCACGTCGCTTGGAATTGGAGCAGCTGCGCCAGGGCTCTGGGTGGCTATCCGGTGGAACAGCGTGGTGAGTGGTTTGGTCCCAGAGCATCCGCTCCTGAACATAGGGGGGTTGTCTGGAGAAGGAGGAGGAGCGCGGCGGGGTGCTTGGGCTCGAAGTGACTGCACCAGGGCTACGGGAGGCAGTCGGGACAAGAAGGTGCACAGTGAGTTCTTGGGACTCGTGACGCACCAGATCTCTGGGTGACTGCCTGGTGGAGAAAGTGGTGCGTGGTGGGTCACTTGGTCTTAGAGCGACCGCACGGAACAACAGGTGGCTGCCGGAGGAAAAGGCGTGTGGCGGGTCACTGGGACTCAGAGCGATTGTAAGGGGCTCCAGGTGGCTGCTCAGAGGAGGGGCCGCATAGCCAGGCGAAAAGTGCAGAGCAGGGTCCTAGACGGCTTCTTGGTGGAAGGACCCCATAGACAAACTGAGGGGCGGAGCGAAGGCTCCAGGACTGCAGGCAGCTTCTCTGAGGAGAGGCAGCCGAAGGAGATTCGTTTGCGAAGGGTGAGGCTTCCAGGCCCAGGAGGTAGGTCCGGGTCCCTGGGAACATTGCAGAAGAAGGCTGCCCAGCCCAGGTGGTAGTTGTGAATTGAACGGAACCTCTGGGAGGAAAACCGACCAGCGAGACCTCCCCACCGGGTGACTCCTCCCTGTTGGGTGAGGTTCTCCCAAAAGGACCGTAAAATCAGAGACACAGGCCCAAACTGGTCTTGCATCAGCCCACAACCTACTTCCCTTCTGGATGACCATTCATCAGCAAGTGAAGGTACCTCTGCCCACTAGCAGGGAATATACCCCACCAGAAGGCCACCACCCCTAGGGAATCAGCTCCCTTGTGGAGCACTGCATTATCAACTTCCTCCAAGATTTCAGGCTACTGAAGACTAAGAGGGGATATAATAGAAATCTTCAGGGATATTATAAGACAATAGAGGAAATCTGCAATATCACAGCGGTCAACTGATACCTGAACAATATGAGAAAACAAGGAAAGAAAATGCTGCAAACAAATCTAGATGTTACATCAATGAAACCCAACGAAGCATGGCAGAAGAAATGACAGAAAGGGAGTTCAGAATGTACATAATTAAAATGCTCAGGGAAGCAAATGACGAGATGCAAGAGCAAATGCAGGCACTGAATGATCGCACCAATCGACAGTTAAAAGAGCAAATACAGGAAGCAAAAGATCACTTCAATAAAGAGTTAGAGATATTGAAAAAAAACCAAACAGAAATCCTTGAAATGAAGGAAACAATAAACCAAATTAAGAACTCCATAGAAAGCATAACCAATAGAATAGAACACCTGGAAGACAGAACATCAGATGTTGAAGATAAAATATTTAACCTTGAAAACAAAGTTGAACAAACAGAGAAGATGGTAAGAAATCATGAACAGAATCTCCAAGAACTATGGGATATCATGAAGAGGCCAAATTTGAGAATTATTGGAATTGAGGAAGGCTTAGAGAAACAGACCAAAGGAATGAACAATCTATTCAATGAAATACTATCAGAAAATTTCCCAAATCTGAAGAATGAAATGGAAGATCAAGTACAAGAGGCTTATAGGACTCCAAATATACAAAATTACAACAGACCCACACCAAGGCACATTATAATGAAAATGCCCAACATACAAAATAAAGACAGAATTTTAAAGGCCGCAAGAGAGAGGAATCAAATTACATTCAGGGGGAAACCAATACGGATATCAGCAGATTTTTCAATCCAGACCCTAAAAGCTAGAAGGGCCTGGAACAACATTTTTCAAGCCCTGAAAGAAAATGGATGCCAACCAAGAATCTTACACCCAGCAAAACTTACCTTCAAATTTGATGATGAAATAAAATCCTTCCATGATAAACAAAAGCTAAAAGAATTTACAAAAAGAAAGCCAGCATTACAGAACATTCTCAGCAAAATATTCCATGAGGAAGAGATGAAAAACAAAGAAACAAATCAGCAATGGGAGGAACCATCCTAAAGGAATTGTCAAAAAAAAGGAAGAACCAAGTCGTCTCAAAATAAATAAATAAATAAATAAATAAATAAATAAATAAATAAAATGAACCAAATGACTGGGAATACTAATCATATCTCAATAATAACCCTGAATATTAATGGCCTGAACTCATCAATCAAAAGACATAGACTGGCAGATTGGATCAAAAAGAAAGATCCAACAATATGTTGCCTGCAAGAGACTCACCTCGTAGAAAGAGATACACATAGACTAAAGGTGAAAGGATGGGGGAAAACATATCATGCACATGGACTCAGCAAAAAAGCTGGGGTATCCATCCTCATTTCAGATAAGGTGGACTTCAAGTCAAAACTAGTCAAAAGGGATAAAGAAGGACATTACATACTGCTTAAGGGAAGCATAAATCAGCAAGACATAACAATCATAAACATCTATGCCCCAAACAGTGGCTCATCCATGTATGTCAAACAAATCCTTCTCAATTTCAGAAACCAAATAGACCATAACACAATAATACTAGGTGATTTTAACATGCCTCTCTCACCACTGGACAGATCTTCCAAACAAAAATTGAACAAAGAAACCATAGATCTCAATAACACAATCAATAATTTAGACTTAACGGACATTTATAGAATATACCATCCAACCAAGAGCGAATACACTTTCTTCTCAGCAGCACATGGATCCTTCTCTAAAATAGACCATATATTATGCCACAAAGCTAATGTAAGCAAATACAAGAAGATAGAGACACTACCTTGTATTCTATCAGATCATAATGGTTTGAAGTTAGAAATAAATGAAAGAGTAAAAAACAGAAGCTACTCCAACACCTGGAGATTAAACAATATGCTATTACATGATGAATGGATAACAGAAGATATTAGGAAGGAAATTAAAAAATTCCTAGAGGTAAATGAGAACAAAGAAACATCATATCAAAATCTTTGGGACACTATGAAAGCAGTACTTAGAGGAAAATTTATTTCATGGAGCGCATTCAATAAAAGAAGTAAAAATCAACAAATAAACAACCTAACACTTCAGCTCAAAGCCCTAGAAAAAGAAGAACAGACCAACACCAAAAGTAGTAGAAGACAGGAAATAGTTAAACTCAGAGCTGAAATCAACGAAATTGAAACAAAAGAAACTATACAAAAAATTGACAAAATAAATAGTTGGTTCTTTGAAAAAATAAACAAAATTGATAAACCCTTAGCCACTCTAACAAAGAGAAGACGAGAGAAAACCCAAATCACCAAAATTCGGAATGAACAAGGAAATATCACAACAGACACGATTGAAATACAAAACATAATTAGAAGCTATTTTGAAAATCTATATTCTAACCAAATAGAAAATTTCGAAGACATCAACAGGTTTCTAGAGACATATGAATTGCCTAAATTGAACGAGGAGGACATACAAAATTTAAATAGATCAATTTCAAGTAATGAAGTAGAAGAGGTCATCAAAAGCCTACCAACAAAGAAAAGTCCAGGACCAGATGGGTTCTCAGCCGAGTTCTACAAAATCTTTAAAGAAGAGCTCATTCCAATACTTCTCAAAGTATTCCATGAAATAGAAGAGGAGGGTACCCTCCCAAACTCATTCTATGAAACCAATATTACCCTGATACCCAAGCCAGACAGAGATAAATCGAGGAAAGAAAATTTCAGACCGATATCATTAATGAACATTGACGCAAAAATTCTCAATAAAATTTTAGCAAATCACATACAAAAATATATTAAAAAGATAGTGCACCACGATCAAGTGGGTTTTATCCCAGGGATGCAAGGTTGGTTCAACATCCGGAAATCAATAAATGTAATTCACCATATCAATAGACTTAAAGTCAAGAACCACATGATTATTTCAATAGATGCAGAAAAAGCATTTGATAAAATACAACACCCCTTCATGCTCAAAACACTAGAAAAAATAGGGATAGTGGGAACATTCCTTAACAATATAAAGGCCATCTATGCTAAGCCCATGGCTAATATCATTCTAAACGGTGAAAAACTGAAAGCATTCCCCCTAAAAACTGGAACAAGACAGGGATGCCCACTTTCACCACTCCTATTCAATATCGTTCTTGAGACTCTAGCCAGAGCAATTAGACCAAGGAAATTAAAGGGATACGAATAGGAAAAGAAGAGCTCAAACTATCCCTATTTGCGGATGATATGATTATATACTTAGAGGAACCAGGAAATTCCACCAGAAAACTGTTAGAACTCATAAGTGAATTCAGTAAAGTGGCAGGTTACAAGATCAATGCTCATAAATCCAATGCATTTTTATACATAAGTGAGGAATCCTCAGAAAGAGAAATTATGAAAACTACCCCATTCACCATAGCATCGAAAAAAATAAAATACTTGGGAATCAATCTCACAAAAGAGGTAAAAGACCTCTACAATGAGAACTACAGAACACTAAAGAAAGAAATCGAAGAAAACCTTAGAAGATGGAAAGATCTCCCATGTTCTTGGATAGGCTGAATTAATATTGTCAAAATGGCCATACTACCAAAAGTGCTATACAGATTCAATGCAATCCCAATTAAAATCCCAATGACGTACCTTACAGAAATAGAGCAAGCAATCATGAAATTCATCTGGAAGAATAAGAAACCCAGAATAACTAAAGCAATCCTTCACAGGAAAAATGAAGCAGGGGGTATCGCAATACCCGAACTTCAACTTTATTACAAAGCAATAGTAACAAAGACGGCATGGTACTGGTACCAAAATAGACAGGTAGATCAATGGTACAGAATAGAGGACACGGACACAAACCCAAATAAATACAACTTTCTAATACTAGACAAAGGCGCCAAAAATATGCAATGGAGAAAAGATAGCCTCTTCAACAAATGGTGCTGGGAGAATTGGAAATCCATATGCAACAGAATGAAACTAAACCCATATCTCTCACCCTGCACAAAACTCAACTCAAAATGGATTAAGGACCTTGGAATCAGACCAGAGACTCTGCAGATTATAGAAGAAAAAGTAGGTCCCGATCTTCAACATGTCAGCTTAGGATCAGACTTCCTCAACAGGACTCCCATAGCACAAGAAATAAAAGCAAGAATCAATAACTGGGATAGATTCAAACTAAAAAGCTTTCTCTCAGCAAAGGAAACTATCAGTAATGTGAAGAAAGAGCCTACAGAGTGGGAGAATATCTTTGCCAATCATACTTCAGATAGAGCACTAATCTCCAGAATCTATAAAGAACTCAAAAAACTCTACACCAAGAATACAAATAATCCAATCGACAAATGGGCTAAGGAAATGAACAGACCCTTCACAGAAGAAGATGTACAAGCAATCATTAAACATATGAAAAAATGTTCAACATCTCTAGTAATAAGAGAAATGCAAATCAAAACCACCCTAAGATTCCATCTCACCCCAATTAGAATGGCGATTATCAAAAATACAAGCAACAGGTGTTGGTGAGGATGTGGGGAGAAAGGTACACTCATACATTGCTGGTGGGGCTGCAAATTAGTGCAGCCACTCTGGAAAGCAGTGTGGAGATTCCTTAGAAAACTTGGAATGGACCCTCCATTTGACCCAGCTATCCCACTCCTTTGCCTATACCCAAAGGATCTAAAATCAGCATACTACAGAGATACAGCCACATCAATGTTCATAGCTGCTCAATTCACAATAGCCAGACTATGGAACCAACCTAGATGCCCTTCAATTGACGAGTGGATAAAGAAACTGTGGTATATATACACAATGGAATATTACTCAGCCATAAAGAATGACAAAATTATGGCATTTGCAGGCAAATGGATGAAATTGGAGCATATCATGCTAAGTGAGATAAGCCAATCTCAAAAAGACAAGGGACGAATGATATCGCTAATAAGTGGAGGATGACACATAATGGGGGGGAGGGAAGGGTTAGTGTTAGGGTTAGAGTTAGGGTTAGGGAGGGGGGCAAGTATGGAGGAAGAAAGTATTGTATAGAGGGTAAAGAGGGGTGGGAGGGGTGGGGGGAAGGGGAAAAAAATAACAGAATGAATCAAACAACATTATTGTATGTGGATTTATGATTACACAAATGGTATGCCTTTGCGCCATGTACAGAGAGGCAACATGTATCCCATTTGTTTACAATAAAATAATAAAATAAAATAAAAGAAACAGTGGTATATATATACAATGGAATATTACTCAGCTATAAAGAATAATAAAATTATGGCATTTGCAGGCAAATGGATGAAATTGGAGAATATCATGTTAAGTGAGATAAGCCAATCTCAAAAATCCAAAAGGCGAATGATCTCACTGATAAGCGGATGATGATACTTAATGGGGGGTGGGAGTGAGACAAGAATGGAGGAAGGAGGGACTGTATAGAGGGAAAAGAGAGGTGGGAGGGGTGGGGGAGAAGGAAAAAAATAATGGAATGAATCAAACATCATTACTCTATGTAAATTTATGATTATGCAAATGGTATGCTGTTACTCCATGTAGAAACAGAAACAACATGTATCCCATTTGTTTACAATAAAAATAAATTAAAAAAAAAAAGAAGTGGTGAAAGAGGACATTCCTGTCTTGTTCCCGTTTTTCAAGGGAATGGTTTCAGTTTTTCTCCATTAAGAATGATGTTGGCCATGGGCTTAGCATAAATAGCCTTTACAATGTTCAGGTATGTTCCTACTATCCCTATTTTTTCTAGTGTTTTGAGCCTGAAGGGGTGTTGTATTTTGTCGAACGCTCTTTCCGCGTCAATTGAAATAACCTATGATTCTTATCCTTAAGTCTATTGACATGATGGAGTACGTTTATTGATTTACGAATGTTGAACCATCCTTGCATTCCAGGAATGAATTCCACTTGATCGTGGTGCACAATTTTCTTAATATGTTTTTGGATAGGGTTTGCCAATATTTTGTTAAGGATCTTTGCATCTATATTCATCAAGGATATTGGTCTAAAATTTTCTTTCTTTGATGTGTCTTTTCCTAGTTTGGGCATGAGAGTGATATTAGCTTCATAGAACGAGTTCGGTAGGGTACCCTCCTTTTCTATTTCCTGGAATACTTTGAGAAGTATTGGAATGAGTTCTTCATTGAAGGTCTTGTAGAACTCATCTGAGAATCCGTGTGGTCCTGGGCTTTTCTTGGATGGTAGATTTTTAATGGCTTCTTCTATTTCATTGCTTGATATTCTGAATTACTTTTAACATTTTTTCCTATTTTTGTCTTCATTCTTCCTGTGTTTTAAATGATGTGAATTGATAAAACTATCCTTCCATGCTCCTTGTTATTCATAGAAAACAAAATTTTTTGATCTGTCAAGTTTTAAGTCACAAATGTGATTAAAATTGAAAAAAACCATTAAAAATTAAAAACTACACTAAGAGTTGTGTGAAGACTTTGGGGAATAGTATTACAGCCTTCATTAAAGATATCAGGTTAGAGTCTATGGTTTCTGAAGCACAGTGACAGAGATTAGCATGTAATTTCAACAGAAAATTCACATAAAAGCATATTTGAACAAAACCACATTAAATATGCCTAAATCCGAAAAATTAATTCAAACTTATTATTTCTTCAAAAACTCTGAGACCATTTACTGAAAAAGGCAAGGTGCATATGAAGATGATTACTACCACTGCACTTTTGGAAGGTACTGTGTGTGTGTGTGTGTGTGTGTGTGTGTGTTTGTGTGTGTTTACATGAACATGTACACCTAACCTATGCAGACACATAGCATGCACCATTCTATTGACAACAGACGCCTTTGGGTCAGGGGTAGGAGTCAGTCTAGTGAGAGATAGTTTAATTTCAATTAATGGTTCTGTGTATTGTTTCAATTTTTGTATCCGCAAATTAAAATAATTGTATAAAATGTAAAACAAAATATGCTTACACAGATTGAAAAGAAAGTAAGGGGCACATATATTGCTTATCTTGGAAAATATAGATAGTACTAATTTCTGTAGCTCCTCTATCTCTTCCATCTCCAGTAGAGCTCACAGTTACAGTTTTATTTTCAGTTCACACCAGGAGTGACTTTCAATCTCAGGTTGGATATCCCAGAAAATGTACTCTCTTATATTCCAGGAAAATCATGCTACAGAGGTTTAAAAATTTCCAAAAAACTCTAGAGTTATGATCCAATCAAGTCAAGTTCACAGCCTGAATTTCTCAATCTCACCTGCTTCACTCTGGCTGAGAGGTGGCATTGAAGCTATGTCTATAAATACTTTAATAAAAAGGCACACATTTCGCAGAATAACAAACGACCCAAATTGAATAATATACTTGTTCTGTTTTGGAACTTCTTGTGTATATCATTGCAGTTCCATTTGCTGTTGACCCCAAATCTACATGGCTTTCACTGATTTATCTCTTCCCCTTCAGTGCAGGTAGGTTGAGGTGTCTGCACTGCAGAGGGGCCCCTTCCAGAGAATAGGGTATTTGCCTCCATTACCCCACCCCTGCACCCTCTTCCCAGACCTTCTCCCACCGCCTCTCAGTCATCCCATCTGCATGACACTGGACACAGCTGCCCAGACCCTGCTTCAGGGCCTCCGTCATCTTGGTCACCTCCCATCTGCCCTTTATTGCCCCTTATCCACCGGTGACTGCCCAGGCACTAGAGTTACCTGGCATTTCATGATACATATTTTACATCTTCGAGTTTTTTTTTTTAAATTAGAATCATTCTGGGTTTTAACTGAGTTTTATTATTTTGCACCTTACAGCCACCTCTTTAGAGACTTTCCATAATGCAAGTGTATGGATTCCACCTTGTGACAGAATCTGGAACTACAGCTTGAGAACAGCTGAGCAGGAAAGCAGGAGGGAGGAGCTCTGACCTAGCCCATCCTACAGAGCTTCCTGGAAGTCTGTGTATAAAAGGGGACATTGCCAGTGTATAGGAATACTGTGGGCCTACAGACAGAAAACGAAGTCTATCACTGCTGGGAAGATAAAGCTACATGTGAGAGGGTCAAAAAGATCCTATTTTCACGCTTTGAAACTTCTGGATAATTAGCTGGACACATAAAAAAGTTTCCACAGCAATTATGATCTTTGTAATGCAAATTTCCCCCTAATTAATATGGACATCATTCTAGCAATATATATTTCTGTCATTGCTTTTTAAATTTTCAACAGAATTTCAGAATCAGATTTTTATCCCCTTGGCTGGGTTTTAAACTGTGTGCATACCCCAAAATTAAATTAGGATCAAAGTAATGAAAATTTAGTTCCTTTCCCAGTTTTCCTATGATAAATGATAGTTTTCCTAACACTCTGCTAACACTATATATTATATACACAAACACCACATAATACATATACATTTATGCAAATATATTTGTAAGCATTTCTATTAACATAAAGACTTCTAAATGCTCTTCTAATTTATATTCCTAACATTGAAGCATAAAGTACCTATTTTTTCACATGAGAGATAATGTGAATCATTGCTAATCTGATAGTGATAGGATCTTGCATCATTGTTGTCATTATGATGTTTCTGCTACCTTCTAGCTTTCCATCCAATGCATGTAAAATAATCAATGTTCAACAACTCTGTGTTATTTAGTTTTCTGATAGTCGCCGTTGTCAACCCTGTGTGTATGGTGTTTTCAGAGTGTACACTGCTAAAGGGCACAGTTTAGGGCAGAGATCACGTGGCTGTTTGAAAGGTGAGATGAATATGTTCTATGTAAGCCTAGCAAACTCAGAGAATACTTTAAAAAAATCATAGCAGGTATTAAACCTAGGGCCACTTCACTACTGAGCCACATTCCCAGCCTTTTTTATATTTTAATTTTGAGACAGAGTGTCACTATGTTGCTTGGGGACTCACTAAATGGCTGAGGTTGGCTTTATACTCGAGATCCTTCTGCCTTAGCCTCCCAAGCTGCTGTGATTACAGGTGTGAACAACCACTCTGGGCACAGAGAATACTAATATAACAACAGCTTGGATTCTATAGGAGTATATGTGTTGCTGTGTGTGACCAAGGGTGTGAAAGAGAGAATACATGCTTGCATAAGCAAGTGAGAGTATGCCACCTCATGGCTTTGAATCCTGTTTGTCCTCCCTTCCTACATTCAGACCCAGAAGTGAAGGAAGGGAATTAGAATGGCATCCCTCTAACCTGAGTCTTATCAACATCCTTCGTTCCACCTCTGAAAGAAAAAGTGTGGGTACAAAGGGTGTGCACCTTTGGAGCCCTCTAATAAATATTGACATTCATAAAGGTGGTGCTGCTTAGACTGCCCAAGGCCACAGAGGAGTAAGGAAAGTAACAGTGCTGACAGTCTGTCTCAGAGGGCAGGCCTTGGACCCTTTAGTGGACCCATATCAAACCACTGCTGTAGGTGGAAGTGAGGTGTAAATTGGCTTTTACACAAATGATAACCCAAGGGAGCATGGAGAGTGGGAGGGAGAGGGGACAGCCATTGCTTGGAGTTGCACAGGACATGGAGTCATCAGTTTTATTCATATTCATGTTTATAATACACTTGTGCATAAAAAAAATGTTTGAGTGCTATTGTGATACAACAGAAGCTCAAGCCAACATTGTATTATATTCTTGCAATATAATTTGGAAACAATACAATTACCCATTTGCTCATTTTAAAGGTACAGTTTGATGGTTTTAGTATATTTGTATAGAGTTGAACAATTTTTAGATATTTCCAGCTCCCTAAAATGTGCTAGTGTACTCAGTACAGTTAAACCCTGATCCTAACTTCAGCCCCAGGAAACACGTTTGTCTCTGGATTTGCCTGTTCTATACATTTCATACAAATGGAATCACACAATGTTTCATCTTTTGCATCTGGCTTCTTCACCTTTATTTTTTACAGTTGATCTCTATTATAACATATTAGTATTTCATTCCTTTAATTGATAAAAAATATAATACTCTTCTTTATCCATTCATCAAGAGGGAAACTCATGGGTTAATTCCACTATTGGACTGTTGTGGATGATGATACTGTATACATTCCTGTGACAGTTCATATGAAACATATGTTTTCATTTATTGTGGGTGTGTGCCTAGGAGTGGAATGATAACACATATGATAACTCCCTGTTTAATGGTGAGGAGAATTGCCAGACTGCTTCCATTACCTTGGCAGGCTTGAGGATCACTAGCTGAGCCTGTTACATTCTCCAATTAGACTCTAGTCATGGGTTTTATTTTTTATTTTTTTTATTTTTACAGACACATTTTGATTAATTGTGCGCAAATGGGGTATAACTTTTCATTTCTATGGTTGTACACAGTGTATATTCACACCATTCATGTAATCATACATGTATATATATGGCATTTGCTGGTAAATGGATGAAGTTGGAAAATATCATGCTAAGTGAAATAGTCATGGGTTTTAAGAAGAAACGCCAGAGATTTGAAGCATCTTCTCATCACATTCTATCTGGGACTATGGGATTTCCAAGTGACATCACTGGTGATGCTAACTTTCAACACTTGGTTAAGGTGATGTTTGCCAGGTTTCTCCAGAGGACAGTAACTATGATCCATCTGCTCACTGTCCTCTTTGCAAGGGAATCACCAAGTCAGTTCTGCCCTCAGGAGTTGGGATCAGAATTAACCTTCAACTCTTGAAGGGCAGGTAGCTGCATATGTTACTTGGAGTTATTGGATGAAGATAGTTTGTCCCTTCTTACACATTTCTCTATTATTTCAGACATTTCTTTTTATAGATTTGGATTTATGCACACTTATTGTGTATGTAGTGTCGTATTACTTTAAGGCAATGCTAGCCTCGTGATTTTTGTGGTGCAGCCTTGAAGGTGAATTTACAGGGAGATGAGGGCACTCAAATTCCTGGTAGCATCAGGCACAAAGCTTTAGAGAGATTCCAGGCTGCACTACTGAGCAGGCACTGACAGTGCAGTTTTCCTGATTGATTTAAGCATTCCCAAATTTCTATAACCTCATCTAATCTGTAGATTTAATAACAAATTATCAAATAAAGGTTCATATTAGAGACAATACCACTTAGGGTATTGCTTGGTTGTTTTTGTTTAAAAAAATTAAATCTTATCTGGCAGATAATCTTTCCTAGAGGAAACACTTTTTCTGATTCACTCTCTGTCTGTCCATTGTCATTAAGGCCCATCATTGACACGGAGTCTTTGGGATATAACATTTTTCATTGCTTTTTAATTTTCTCTCCCTAAAGAGGCTTTTTAGATATTTCCAACTTCACACACTTTCTGCCCAGAATATAAAATGTGGATATCATAGATGGACTGTTAACTCTGTGTTGTGGTTCTTTGTAGTGTCACAAACCATTGTAATAGATACCATCCCCTTACCCCTGAGAACCAGTTTGAAGCCTCTTATGGGCTACGTAGACCCTGTTGAGAATGCATGTAACATTTCAATGACAGCAAACTATGGAACCCTATTCCTGTCCCTTACTTGATGTGTGATGCTGGAATCCTTCCTTAGCCTTTATCAGTCTGAACTTGATCATATGTTAAAGGAGACTCACCATGCCCTCCTTACAGAACTGTAAGGGTCAATGAGAAATTCTCTTCAGAGTACATGGTGTAGATTTAGATTTCAACCAGTGTTTGTCCTAGTTGAATTTTCTCTTCTCCCAGAGAAGCGATGACAGTTACCTCAAGCAAAGAGTAGACCTGTCCTAGAGACCACAAGGATGTAGAAGAAAGAAACAGCACATGTCACATTTACATTATGAATGAAGCATTGGGACCATCTCAGTGATGCAGTAGGGCCTTGCTAAGAAAGAGGAAGAGGATTAAACCATTTCATTTCATTCCTCATCATTTTCTGTCCCCTTATTTGATATTTAACTTGATGTTGGGGAAAGCTTCCGATTGATTCCCGGTGGAACAGAAAATGCAGATAAAGAGGAGGCAGGAATCATAAACCCTTGACACTCATAGTTGCCCCATTAGCACCTACAGGACTGAACACTGGATTCCATCTGTACCATGAACTTCTTCAAAGAGGGGTTGTGGAATGAGTGCCCTGTTGGACACAATATTATTCTTTTTCATTTTGAGACAGGGTCTTGCTTAGTGGTTTAGGGCTTCTCTAAGGTTCTGAGGCTGCTGTTGAATTTGGGATCCTTTTCCCTCAGCCTCCCTAGTAGCTGGGAAGGCAGGCGTCCACCCCTGCGCCAGGTTTCTAAGATTATTTTTCAAGCCAATAAATTCTGGTAACACACACATACTTTGTTCCAACAACCTAGGCAGAGTGCTCCCAAATGCCTGCATCCCCACATACTTTTTTAATTAGTGTCCTTTGTCAGGTGGCCTGAAGGGTGAAGTTGTTTTCTATAAGGGACAGACAAGAGTGCAGAATGGAAGACTACATGGAATGCATTTCAAGCGTACACGACCAGTCTGCACGTCATGGCATCCGACCTGAGGTCATCATAGTGACCTTGACGAGTTTTTACTAGAGACTTCCCTGTCTTGGCGATAAGAGCAGGACCTCAGCTTCAGGTATTTTGGACTCATCTGAGGGTGTGGGCAGAGTTTTCCCATCGCCTGAGTCTGAGCCTAGTTCCTCTAATTAGTGCACTTTCCCAGGTGGCGGCCTGAAGAGTGAGGGCGTTTTGCTTTCAGAGAAAGGCAAGGACGCAAAGAGGAGGACAGCACAAAGCATTTCTGTGGCTACAGACGAGCCTGCACATTGCGGTTGCCATCGAAACCTGACGTCATTAGAGCGACTGTGACGACATTCTAAAGCAGACCAACTTACTCTGGTTGGAGAGCAGGGCCCCGCCTCCAGGTGTTTGGACTCAGCGGAAGGTGTCCGCGCCCCACGGTGGGAGCTGAGACCCCTGGGATGTGGGGAGACAACGGGACCCCAGACCAAGTCGCCTCGTTCGTGCTCTGGGATTCGGCACCCAGCTGCTGGAGAGGGAGCGGGATGGGGAACTCTCCTAGCCTCTGGCAGCGTGAGGTCCTGCTCCAGGGTGTCCTGGACCTACTTTCCATGTCAAGGCGGGGCGCGGGAGCATGACACAGGAAACGGCCTTCTGTGAGCCAGCTCTCCTCTGTAAAGTGGGGGTGGGATGCTCAGCCACAGGATTGGTGGAATCTTAAGGGATAAAACACGTGTAAGCCCCATTGCTGTGTGTTTATTGTGAGATCAGAATGCTCACTTCAGTTCCTAGCATGGTTCAAAGGGTGTAGTTATTCCGACAACGTTTAGTCATTTCTGGATTCTTTCTGTCCCTGGACAGCTCTTCATATGTGACTGAGCTCATATCAAGTGCCTGGAGAAGACAGTTTCTGGAGTTGTGAATCAAGATGCCTGCTGAAGCTTCTACTCCAGATCTGAAGGGCAGCAGTGCTCAGGAGACTCCTGGCACCTCCATCCCTGGTAAGATAACACCTGTCTCAAATGGTTTCATAGATCTGAAGAACAGTATGTGGTAGAGTAACTCACAAAATAGCTAGAAAGTAGAGAAGCTACTTTGATATCATACTTGAAGAGGTTTAGTGGGTGGAATTTGCCTTCAGCAGCTACCATGCTTTGTAGAAATCGTTAAGGCCCATCTTTGTGATGCCTTTTTTTGTCACAAAGTAATTAATAGTTCCATAAACTCACTGTATAACATGCATATGCAATAAATATATTTTATGACTATTAATAATTAGCAAATTTATTGTAGGTCTCAGATATGTGTGGAAATATGGAGTTGATTGCATTAAAGGTCATTTGAGTGATTTGTGAAATTGTGACATGAATTCTTTCTGAGTAGCTACAGATTTCTCCTTTGTTTAAAAATTAATTTTAAGTCAAATTTTCCAAGTTAGCTTAAAACATTTCTTATAACAATTAAAAAATTTCAAAACAACTACTTCTGTATTCACTGTTTTATAGTGATATCCAGTAACATCTTTCAAATGACTAGCTGCTCTAAAGTACCACTATCAATACATTCCCAGAACATCATATTTTCAGAACATTCTCCCCTTGCTGTGCTCTGTCCCCAAGTAACCACTTGATTTCTTATAGTCCTATTTAAATTGGATCAAATGGCTTGGATTTTTTTGATCTGGCTCATTTTATTCAGCTTAGGTTTCTTGGATTTTTTTGATCTGGCTCATTTTATTCAGCTTAGGTTTTACTTTTAAAAGTTATCTTAGCCATGAATATATGAGACAGCAGAAGCATTATTTCTGAATACTTGGGACTTTTTGAGTATTCAGTACATACTATCCACTAGAGGAAGACTTTTGTATGGGAAACAAGATTATTACCAGTTCTTTTGTGAAGCACCTAAATATCCATTTTATATAAACTGAATGAGAAACATTTAGTAGGTTTATCTTCAAATTTAAAATTATAACAAATATTTTATAAGTGAGTATAACACTTTGGAGTTTTTGAACTTTCCCCCAAGAAGGATACTATATGGATAGAATGAATTTGTCTCTATCCTCTGAATTTTGCTATTTTGCAGCTCTAATGCCCAGTGGAATATTATTGGATGTATGACATTTAAGAGGCAATTAGGTTTTGATGAAGTCATGAAAGTTGCTTTATAAGAACAGAGATGTGAAATATCTGTCACTCTCTCAGCCATGTGAGGATACCACAAAGACATAAAGAGTAGGATGAAGGCTTTCCTAGTTAAAAAAAAATCCTTCCTGCACTTGATCTCCAGTCATACAAGCCTCCAGAACTGTTACAAATAAATATTTGTTCCTTAAGTCAATGTTATGGTATTCTGTGATAGCAGCCAAGAATAAGCCAGGGGACAATAACAATATTAGTATATTTCCCTGTTTTAAAGGAGGTTTTAGGAATCTGGTGATCATGAAAACCAAATCATACCAATTCTTTTGTTTCATACCTACATATTTAACACCAACAACAAGAAAAGAAAGTGAGTAATAAATAGCAATCATGTGAATATTTTATTTCAGCAATTAAACAATTTTTGGTGGTAGATACTTTCATTCTTATTTGCTAATATTGTATCCTACTTACTAAGGAATTTAATAAATGGATCATTTTATATCTAATAGTAATGTTCTCCAGAAGAAAGTTTTCCTAAGTATTACAGACTATATTTTTCAGATTTTGGGGGGGTTATAATTCACAAAAGTATATTTTACAGCTTGACTTTGTTTCATCATACATGTCTTGCACTTGAAAAGAGTAATACCTTTCTACCCAATTTACCATTATTCCAGGAAAATTCTACAATGAGTAGATATCTGCTCAGACTTTGTTCACAACTTGGCTACCATGACCACTTCCCTCAGTTTCTGTATGACTTAAAAATTGAGAAAAAATTCACATAACATAAAATTCCACATTGTAACCTTTTTAATGTGCACGAATTAAGTTTTTTTTAGTATACTCACAATTTTGTATACCCATTGCCACTGTTTAAATTTGTTTTGGTATATTATGCCCCAGAATGTGGTCTTTCTCAGTGAATGTTCCATGGGAGCTTGAAAAGAATGTGTATTCTGCTATTTTTGGAGAAAGAGTAGATGTTCCTCAATTTATGATGGGTTCATGTCCCAATAAGCCTTCATAAGTTGAAAATATCACAAGTCAAAGATGCATTTAATATAGCTATAATACTGAACATCATAACTTTGTCTAGCTTTTTTTCTTTTAATTAGGCTACGGTTCAGTAAAACCATCTAATACAAAATTGCTTTTACATGTAATTTAATGAATACTGAACTGAAGATTTAAAAAAAAACCAAGATTGATGGTATGGGTATACTTTTTGACCATCAGTTCTTAGGTTAAACCATTATAAGTTAGGAACCATCAGTATTCTTCAGAAAGATGTCAATGACATCCAATAAATTAACAATGCTGTGGAATTCCCTTGTGACCAATTTTCTACCTGTTGTATCTGTCCATTTCTGATAATGAGTGTATTGCTGGCAATGGAGACATTTTTTGTTTCATTAAGCTGGGAAAAATTCTTCCAGTGCCTGTTGTGGAGGACTAACCAGCATCATGGTTGCCATAGAAACCTTATATCATTATGGTGACCATGGTTATTGTGACATTTTAAAACAAAGTGGCCTGCTTGTTTGGAGAGTAGCATCCTACCTCTAGGTGTTTTGTCTCAGCGAAGGGTGTGGGTGCCCCATGGTGGGGGTGAACCACCCTGGCATATGGGGAGATGAAAGTATCTCAGACCCACGTTGCCTTGTTCCCGTGGTATGCTGACTGAAGAGGGAGAGAGATGCGGGACCCTCCTGGCTTCAGGTAGCATTATGTTCTGTGTGGTAATTGTGGAATCATAAATGCCTGTATAAATTTAGGCCACATCTTATACCTTTGCAATTTTTTGTTAGAAGATGAGAGATAAAGGAGAAGGAAAAGGTCCTGGTGAGGAGCCCATTGTACCCTCTGGTTGTTGTGATCACTAACCAGTTGTAACAGTACCGCTGGTCACTGTGCCAGTGCCGCCTTCTAGCTTTGGAACTCAGTCCTTCATTGTTGGATAAGGAAAGGAGATGTGGAACCAGCTAGTGTGGTGTCCTGGGCAAGGTGTCCTGGACCTACTTTCCATGTAAAAGTGGGGCAAGAGTCTCACCCACAGGATTGCTGGGACACTCAGTGATCATACCTGCTTAAGTAATAGTGATCCCCATGTTTCTCTCAGATTGATGTTGAAATATGCAGCTGATTTGACAGTCTTCCTTGCAATTTGAGATTGTAATGTGATAATGTATTATTTCATGGTCACAATTAGTCAGTATTGGAGATTTAACCTAGGGGCATCTTAGCACTGAGCCATATCTTCAGCCCTTTTTATTTATTTTTATTTTATTTTGAGACAGGGTGTCGCTGAGACTTAGGACTTTGATAAGTTGTTTTTTGTTCTAGAACTTGTAATTCTCCTGTGTGAGCCTCCTGAGTAGCTGGGATTATAGGTGTTTACCCTACGCCTCTGAACTCTTTACTGAACTTTTAAGAGATTCTAGGAAAGTATTCACTGTTAGTTAAAATGTCAAATACAAGACAGTATTTTCAAATATAATACCATATATTTGCTATATTTTAATAATACCCAGCAATGGTCCCTAAAGTAACCAGCTAGTCCTCAATATTATTTTTATCATTTTCCAGGACATAACATTTTCAGTTCTACAGTACCTGGCTTTCATACCAAAACTAATGCTTTGTTTCCAGGCAAGCACGGCATTTCTTTGCTGTAGATTAAGTTTCATGTCCAATAAATTTATTTACATGGAATCCTAGAGTTGTTTGTTGTTTGATTTGTCTTATTCATGCCATTTATTTTTAGACTCATCCAATTTGTTGTATTTATCAGTGGTTCATTATTCAATTTATTCAGTATTTTGTACTGGTGGGGATTGAACTGAGGACCTTGTATTTGTTAGGCAAGTGCTCCATCTCTGAGCTATACCTCAGCCTGTTCATTTTTTTATTGCCAAATGGTATTATGGTATATGGCTATCCCAAAATGTTTTATGCATTCACCTATTGTTGGATATTTGTCTTTTTTTTCCAATTGGAGGTTGATGTAAATAATGCTATTATCAGGATTTCTGAATAAGTCTTTTCTAAATATGCTTTTTTCCCAGAAGTTAAATATTTAGAAGTCTATGACTGGATCACATCATAGGTATAAGATTAGCATGGTAAGATCCTGTCAAACTGTCTATCATGGCTGTACCCTTTTCCATTGCCAGCAGCAGCATACGAGAGTTGCATCCTCCACAATCCTGGCAGCGCTTGGTATGCTCAGACTTTTTCATTTTGGCCATCCTCATGGGAAAGTACTAGAATCTCGTTGTTTTCTCTTCCCTTTTCCTAATGATTAATGATGTTGAGCATCTTTTTGCATGATTGACTTTTGTATACCTTCTTCAGCAGAGTGTCTATTCAAATCTTTTGCCCACTCACTTGTGGAGTATATTATTAACTTTTGCGGGGTTTTCGTATTCTGGATACAAATTCAGATATGTGCTTTTCAAACATTTTCTCTCAGCCAAGTGTTTGTCTCATCATTCTTTCAACCCTGAATTTGGGAGAGCTGGAGTTTTTAACTTTGAGGAATTCCAATTTACTGTTCTTTATTATTGTTTTTATGTCTCATATATGAAATTGTCACCTAATCCTGAGTCACATGTACTTTCCTCTAGAACTTTTATATATTTAGGTTTTATGTTTGTATTTATCATCATTTTTGAGTTGACTTTTGTATGTGGTATGTATATGTATCATAGTTTATATTTATACAAATGAATATTCTCTTGTTCAGCACTATTTGTTAAAAAGACTGTCTTTTCTCTTGAATTGCCTTTCTGAATTTGTGAAAAATCTGTCCTCCATGTTGATGTGGGTGTATGTCTGCACCCTGCATTCTGTTCCTTTAATGGGTTGTCTATCTCAATGTCAGTCGTATGTTATCCTAGATTCATAAAATGTTTTGAAATCAGGTATATTGCCCTTTAAATTTGTTCTTTCTCAAAGTTGTTTTCATAGTTTGGATAGTTTGTATTCCCATATGAATTTTAGAATCAGCTTGCCAGTTTAACATTTGTAGTAGGATTTTAACATGATTTTCATTGAATCTGCCAATCAGTTTTGAAAGAATAGACCTCATAATCATACTGAATCTTCTCTCGTATGCATACTGTTTATCGTCCACTGATTTAGGGTTTCCTTAATTCTCTGAGCAGCATTTTGTATTTCTCAGTTTACAGGCATTACACATCTGTGGCCAAATTTTTCATAATATTTAATATATATTTGGCACCAGGAATTAAACACAGAAGCACTCTGTCACTGAATTATATTCACAGCTCTTACATGTTTCTTTTTTATTTTGAAGCAAGGTCTTGCTAAATTAAAAAAAAATTGTGTGTTCTGTTTAGTTATACATTATAGCAGTTGCATTTTTTTCATTGTACACAAATGGGGTACAACTTTTCATTTCTCTGGATATACATGATGTAGAGTCACACCATTCATGTAATCTTACATGAATGTAGGGTAATGATGTTTGTCACATTCCACCATCTTACCTTCCCCCTACCCTACTACCCTTCCCTCATTTCCCTCTATACAATCCAACATTTCTTCATTTATCACTTAGGCCTTCCACTGCCCCCTACCACCAAGTTATGTATCAGCATCCACCCATCAGAGAAAATATTAGGCCTTTGTTTTTTGGGGATTGGCTAATTTCACTTAGCATGATATTCTCCAGCTCCATCTACTTACCTGCACATGCCATAATTTTATTCTTCTTTATGGCTGAGTAATATTCCATTGTATATATATACCACAGTTTCTTTATCTATTCATCTATTGAAGGGCATCTAGTTTTGTTCCACTATCTACCTATTATGATTTGAGCTGTTATAAACATTGATGTAGTTTGCTGATTTCAAGTCCTTTGGGTATAGACTGAGGAATGGGATAGCTGGGTCCAAGTTTTCTGAGGAATCTCCATACCGCTTTCCAGAGTGGTTGCACCAATTTGCAATCCCACCAGCAACATGAGTGTGCCTTTTCCCCCACATTCATGCCAACACTTATTATTGCTTGTGTTCTTTTTTTTTTTTTTTTTTTTTTTGCTTGTGTTCTTGATAATAGCCATTCTAATTGGAGTTAGATGAAATCTCAGGATGGTTTATTTTGCATTTCTCTAATTACTAGAGATGATGAGCCCTTTTTCATATATTTGTTGATCACCAGTATATCTTCTTCTGTGAAGTGTCTGCTCAGTTCCTTAGCCCATTAATTGATTGGGTTCTTTGAATTTTTGGTGTAAAGTTTTTTAAGTTCTTTATGGATTCTAGAGATGAGTGCTCTGTCTGAAGTATGTGTGGAAAAATTTTTCTCCCACTCTATTGGCTTTCTTTTCACATTACTGATTGTTTCCTTTGCTGAGAAAAAGCTTTTTAGTTTGAATCCATCCCATTTATTGATTGCTGCTTTTGTTTCTTGCACTTTGGGAGTCTTTTTAAGGAAATCTGGTCCTAAGCTTACATGATGAAGATTTGGACCTAATTTTAATTCTATTTGGTGCAGGGTCTCTGGTCTGATTCCTAGGTCCTTAATCCATTTGAGTTGAGTTTTGTGCAGGGTGAGGGATAGGGGTTTAATTTCATTTTGCTGCATATGGATTTCCAGTTTTCCCAGCTCCATTTGTTGAAAAGGCTATCTTTTCTCCGTTGTATGTTTTTGGCCCCTTTGTCTAATATGAGAAAACTGTATTTATGTGGGTTTGTCTTTGTGTCCTCTATTCTGTACCATTGATCTACCTGTCTATTTTGGTGCCAATACTATATCATTTTTGTTATTATTGTTCTGTAGTATAGTTTAAGGTCTAATATTGTGATACCTCCTGCTTCACTCTTCCTGCTAAGGATTGCTTTGACTGTTCTGGGTTTCTTATTCTTCCAGATGAATTTCATGATTGCTTGCTCTCTTTCTGTAAGGTACGTCATTGGGATTTTAATTGGAATTGCATTGAATTTATATAACACTTTTGGTAGTATGGCCATTTTGACAATATTAATTCTGCCTATCCAAGAACATGGGAGGTCTTTCCATCTTCTAAGGTTTTCTTTAATTTCTTTGTTTAGTGTTCTGTGGTTTTCATTGTAGAGGTCTTTCACCTCTTTTGTGAGATTGATACCCAAGTATTTTATTTTTATTGAGGCTGTTGTGAATGAGGAAGTTTTCCTAATTTCTCTTTCAGAGGATTCATTACTTATGAATAGAAATGCACTCGATTTATAGGTATTGATTTTTTTTTTTCACATAAGGGAGTTTATTAAGCAAACAGTGTCTCCATACAGGGTAAAAGAGAAAATGAGAGGAAAAGAGAAAAGAAAGAGAAAGAGCATGCGCTAGAGAGAGTGGAAAGTGAGGAGGAGAAAGAAAGCAGGTCGGGGAGAGAAAAGCAAGAGCGGTATTGATTTTATATCCTGTTACTTTGCTGAATTCATTCATTAGTTATAGAAGTTTTCTGATGAAATTTTTGGGATCCTCTAAATGTAGAATCATGTCATTAGCAAATAGGGATAGTTTGAGTTCATCTTTTCCTATTCATATCCCTTTAATTTCTTTGGTCTGTCTAATTGCTCTGGATAGAGTTTCAAGGATGATGTTGAATAGAAGCGGTGAAATAGGGCATCCCTGTCTTGTTCCACTTTTTATGGGGAATGCTTTCAGTTTTTCTCCATTTAGAATGATGTTGGCTCTGGGCTTAGCATAGGTAGCCTTTACAATGTTGAGGTATATTCCTATTATCTGTATTTTTTCTAGTGTTTTGAGCATGAGAGGGTACTGTATTTTGTTAAGTGCTTTTTTGCATCTCATGAAATGTTCATATGATTCTTAACTTTAAGCCTATTGATGTGATGAATTATGTTTATTGATTTCAAGATGTTATACCAACCTTGCATCCATAGGATGAGCCCGAATTGATCATAGTGCACTATCTTTTTAATATATTCTTATATGTAATTTGCTGAAATTTTGTTAAGAATTTATGTATCTATGTTCGTTTGGGATATTGGTCTGAAGTTTTCTTTTCTTGATGTGCCTTTGTCTAGTTTTGGTACCAGGGTGATAGTGGCTTCATGGAATGAGTTTGGAAGGGTTCCCTACTTTTCTATTTCATGGAATATTTTGAGGAGTATTGGAATGAGTTCTTCTTTGAAGTTCTTGTAGAACTTGGCTGAGAATCCACCTGGTTCCGGACTTTTCTTGGTTGGTAGGCTTTTAATGGCTTCTTCTATTTCATTGCTTGATATTGATATATTTAAAATGTGTATGTCCTCCAGATTCAGTTTGGGTGGATCATATGTCTCTAGAAACCTGTCAATGTCTTTGAGATTTTCTCTTTTGTTGGAGTATAGATTTTCAAAATATTTTCTAATTATATTTTGTATCTCAATAGTATCTGTCATGATATTTCCTTTTACATCATGAATTTTAGTAATTTGAGTTTTCTCTCTCCTTCTCTTAATTAGTGTGATTAAGGGTTTATCAATTTTGTTTATGTTTCCAAAGAACTAACTTTTTGCTTTGTCAATTTTTTTCAATTGTTTCTTTTGTTTCAATTTCATTGATTTCAGCTCTGATTTTAATTATTTCCTGTTTTCTACTACTTGTGCTGTTGATCTGTTCTTCTTTTTCTAGGACTTTGAGATGTAACGTTAGGTCATTTATTCGTTGACATTTTCTTTTTTATTGAATGTGCTCCATGCAATGAATATGCTCTGAGGAAACAGATAAATAAGAGGAAAATAGAGTGAGAAAAAATATATTAAAAAAACTAAAACAAAACTGTAATATACTATTCAAACCTCCCAGTCTTCAGTAGACTAATGCATGAAAGGTACTTGA
The DNA here is from genome assembly GCF_902686455.1 of Sciurus vulgaris. NCBI lineage: Eukaryota > Metazoa > Chordata > Mammalia > Rodentia > Sciuridae > Sciurus > Sciurus vulgaris. The sequence continues at coordinate 69,086 of NW_027632378.1, forward strand.
TAATGAGGTTCTAGTTTCCAGCAGGTGTCTCAGCATGGGAGCTGCCCACACTAAAATGGCAGGGTCTATGTCAGGAATAACCCAAGATGGTGGCTGAGGCATCCCAATGCGATGGTAGATGGGGAGGCATGGCGGGGGTGGTTCAGAGTCCGCATGTGGTGCCCGTGATGAGTTGTGGGGGAGGGGGTGGCCCTGTAGAGCCACATGGGGCTGGGTCTGTCTGTGCCTGGGGCCAGGGCTGTTGAACTAGCCTCTTGCTAAATTTTTGTGGCTGGCCTTGAAGTTGCCATCCTTCTGCCAAGTAGCTGAATTGCATGCCTGTATGACTGTGCCTGGAAATATATCATACTTTTTGATGCTGCTATATTTGACATTATTTTTTTTCAGTTCCATTAATTAATGCCTTAATTATATCTTTTTTTTTAAATTTATTTTTATTGTAAACAAATGAGATACATGTTGTTTCTGTTTGTACATGGAGTAAACGCATACCATTTCTGTAATCATACATTTACATAGGGTAATGGTGTTTGATACATTCTGTTATTTTTTCCGTTCCCCCCACCCTCCCACCCCTCTTTTCCCTCTATACAGTCCCTCCTTCCTCCATTCTTCCCCCTCGTACCCCCATTATGTGTCATCATCCACTTGTCAGCGAGATCATTCTTCCTTTGGTTTTTTGAGATTGGCTTATCTCACTTAGCATGATATTCTCCAATTTCATCCATTACCTGCAAATGCCATATTTGTATTATTCTTTATGGCTGAGTAATATTCCATTGTATAAATATACCATGGTTTCTTTATGCATTCATTCACTTGAGAGGCATCAAGGTTGTTTCCACAATCTGGCTATTGTGAATTGAGCAGCTATGAACATTGATGTGGCTGTATCTCTGTAGTATGCTGATTTTAAGTCCTTTGGGTATAGGCCAAGGAATGGGATAGCTGGGTCAAATAGTGGTTCCATTCGAGCTTTCTGAGGAATCTCCACACTGCTTTCCAGAGTGGCTACAATAGTTTTCAACCCTACCAGCAAAGTATGAGTGTACCTTTTTCCCCACATCCTCGCCAACACCTATTGTTGCTTGTATTCTTGATAATCACCATTCTAGTTGGGGTGACATGGAATCTTAGTGTACTTTTGACTTGCATTTCTCTTATTACTAAAGACGGTGAACATTTTTTCACATGTTTGTTGACTGCTTGTAGATCTTCTTCTGTGAAGTGTCTGTTCATATCCTTAGCCCATTTGTTGATTGGGTTATTTGTATTCCTGGGGTAGAGTTTTTTGAGTTCTTTATATATTCTGGAGATTAGTGCTCTATCTGAAGTATGATTGGCAAAGATATTCTCCCACTCTGTAGGCTCTCTCTTCGCATTGCTGATAGTTTCCTTTGCTGAGAGAAAGCTATTTAGTTTGAATCTATCCCAGTTGTTGATTCTTGCTTTTATTTCTTGTGCTATGGGAGTCCTGTTAAGGAAGTCTGATCCTGGACCAACATGTTGAAGATTTGAACCTAATTTTTCTTCTATAAGATGAAGGGTCTCTGGTCTGATTCCATGGTTCTTGATCCATTGTGAGTTGATTTTTGTGCAGGGCGAGAGATAGGGGTTTAATTTCATTCTGCTGCATATGGATTTCCAGTTTTCCCAGCACCATTTGTTGAAGAGGCTATCTTTTCTCCATTGCATATTTTTGGCCCCTTTGTCTAGTATGAGAAAATTGTATTTATTTGGGTTTGTGTCCATGTCCTCTATTCTGTACCATTGATCTACCTGTCTATTTTGGTACCAATATTATGCCATTTTTGTTACTATTGCTTTGTAATAGAGTTGAAGATCTGATACTGAGATACCCCCTGCTTCACTCTTCCTGCTAAAGATTGCTTTAGCTATTCTGAGTTTCTTATTCTTCCAGATGAATTTCATGATTGCTTGCTCTATTTCTGTAAGGTACGTCATTGGGATTTTAATTGGAATTGCATTGAATCTGTATAGCACTTTTGGTAGTATGGCCATTTTGACAATATTAATTCTGCCTATCCAAGAACATGGGAGATCTTTCCATCTTCTAAGGTTTTCTTTAATTTCTTTCTTTAGTGTTGTATAGTTCTCATTGTAGAGGTCTTTCACCTCTTTTGTGAGATTGATTCCCAAGTATTTTATTTTTTTCGAGGCTATTTTGAATGAGGTAGTTTTCCTAACTTCTCTTTCTGAAGATTCATCACTTATGTATAAAAATGCATTGGATTTATATGCATTGATTTTATAACCAGCTACTTTACTGAATTCACTTATGAGTTCTAAAAGTTTTCTGGTGGAATTTCCCGGTTCCTCTAAATATATAATCATGTCATCAGCAAATAGGGATAGTTTGAGCTCTTCTTTTCCTATTCGTATCCTTTAATTTCTTTTGTCTGTCTAATTGCTCTGGCTACAGTTTCAAGGACAATGTTGAATAGAAGTGGTAAAAGAGGGCATCCCTGCCTTATTCAAGTTTTTAAGGGGAATGCTTTCAATTTTTCATCATTTAGAATGGTATTTGCCATGGGCTTCACATAGATGGCCTTTACAATGTTAACGAATGTTCTCACTATCCCTATTTTTTCTAGTGTTTTGAGCATAAAGGGATTTTATCAAATGCTTTTTCTGCATCTATCAAAATAATCATGCGATTCTTGACTTTAAGTCTGTTGATATGGTGAATGACATTTATTGATTTCCGGATGTTGAACCAACCTTGCATCCCTGGGATAAAATCCACTTGATTGTGGTGCACTATCTTTTTAATATATTTTTGTATGTGAGTGCTAAAATTTTGTTGAGAATTTTTGTATCAATGTTCATTAAGGATATTGGTCTGAAATTTTCTTTCCTCGATGTGTCTCTGTCTGGTTTAGGTATCAGGGTGATATTGGCTTCATAGAATGAGTTTGGGAGGGTTCCCTCCTCTTCTATTTCATGGAATACTTTGAGGAGTATTGAAAGGAGCTCTTTAAAGATTTTGTAGAACTCGGCTGAGAACCCATCTGGTCCCGGACTTTTCTTTGTTGGTAGGCTTTTGATGACCTCTTCTAATTCATTGTTTGAAATTGATTTATTTATGTTGTGTATGTCCTCCTCGTTCAGTTTAGGTAATTCATATGTCACTAGAAACTTGTTGATGTCTTCGAGGTTTTCTGTTTTGTTGGAGTATAGATTTTCAAAATAGCTTCTAATTATGTTTTGTATTTCACTCGTGTCTGTTGTGATATTTCCTTGTTCATTCCAAATTTTAGGAATTGAGTTTTCTCCCTCTTTCTCTTTGTTAGTGTGGCTAAGGGTTTATCAATTTTGTTTATTTTTTCAAAGAACCAACTATTTATTTTGGTAATTTTTCCAATTATTTCTTTTGTTTCAATTTTGTTGATTTCGGCTCTGCTTTTAACTATTTCCTGTCTTCTACTACTTTTGGTGTTGGTCTGCTCTTCTTTTTCTAGGGCTTTGAGCTGTAGTGTTAAGTCGTTTATTTGTTGATTTCTACTTCTTTTGTTGAATGCGCCCCATGAAATAAATCTTCCTCTAAGTACTGCTTTCATAGTGTCCTAGAGATTTTGATATGATGTGTCTTTGTTCTCGTTTACTTCTAAGAATTTTTTATTTCCCTCCTGATGTCTTCTGTTATCCATTCATCATATAATAGAGTATTATTTAATCTCCTGGTGTTGGAGTAGTTTCTGATTTTTACTCTCTCATTTATTTCTAATTTCAATCCATTATGATCTGATAGAATACAAGGTAGTATCTCTATCTTCTTTTATTTGCTAACATTAGCTTTATGACATAAAATATGTTCTATTTTAGAGAAGGATCCATGTGCTGCTGAGAAGAAGGTATATTTGCTCTTTGTTGGATGGCATATTCTATGTATGCCCATTGAGTCTAAATTATTGATTGTGTTATTGAGATCTATGGTTTCTTTATTCAATTTTTTTTGGAAGATCTGTCCAGTGGTGAGAGAGGTGTGTTAAAATCACCTAGTATTATTGTGTTGTGGTCTATTTGATTTCTGGCATTGAGAAGGATTTGTTTGATGTATATGGATGAGCCAATGTTCGGGGCATAGATATTTATGATTGTATGTCTTGCTGATTTGTGCTTCCCTTAAGCAGTATGAAATGTCTTTCTTTATCCCTTCTGACTAACTTTGGCTTAAAGTTCACATTATCTGAAATGAGGATGGATACTCCAGCTTTTTTGTTGTGTCCATGTGCATGGTATGTTTTTCCCCATCCTTTCACCTTTAGTCTGTGCATATCTCTATGAGATGAGTCTCTTGCAGGCAGCATATTGTTGGTTTTTTTCTTTTTAATCCATTCTGCCACTCTATGTCCTTTGATGATTTCAGGCCATTAATATTCAGGGTTATTATTGAGATATGATATGTATTCCCAGTCATTTGACTCATTTTTGTTTTTTGACATGATTTGGTTTCTCCTTTATTTGGCTATTCCTTTAGGCTATTTCCTCCCGTTGCTGATTTGCATCGTTGTTTTTCATCTCTTCCTCATGGAAAATTTTGCTGAGAGTATTCTGTAATGCCGGCTTTCTTTTTGTAAATTCTTTTAGCTTTTGTTTATCATGGAAGGATCTTATTTCATCGTCAAATCTGAAAGTAAGTTTTGCTGCATATAAGATTCTTGGTTGGCATCCATTTTCTTTCAGGGCTTGAAAAATGTTGTTCCAGGCCCTTATAGCTTTTGGTCTGGATTGAAAAATCTGTTGATATTCTTATTGATTTCCCCCTGAGTGTAATTTGATTCTTTTCTCTCGTGGCCTTTAAAATTCTGTCTTTATTTTGTATGTTAGGTATTTTCATAATAATGTGCCTTGGTGTGGGTCTGTTGTAATTTTGTATATTTGGAGTTCTATAAGCCTCTTGTATTTGGTTTTCCATTTCATTCTTCAGATTTGGAAATTTTCTGATATTATTTCATTGAATAGATTGTTCATTCCTTTGGTTTGTTTCTCTAAGCCTTCCTCAATCCCAATAATTCTTAAATTTGGCCTTTTCATGATATCCCATAATTCTTGTAGATTCTGTTCATGATTTCTTACCATCTTCTCTGTTTGGTCAACTTTGTTTTCAAGGTTAAATATTTTGTCTTCAGTGTCTGAGGTTCTATCTTCCAGGTGTTCTTTCCTATTGGTTATGCTTTCTATGGAGTTTTCAACTTGGTTTATTGTTTCCTTCATTTCAAGGATTTCTGTTTGTTTTTTTTCAGTATCTCTAACTCTTTATTGAAATGATCTTTTGCTTCCTGTATTTGCTCTTTTTGCTGTTGATTGGTGTGATCATTTAATGCCTGCATTTGCCCTTTTATCTCATCCTTCAATGCCTGCCTTTGCTCTTTCATCTCCTCATTTGCTTCTCTGATCGTTTTAATTATGTACATTCTGAACTCCCTTCCTGACATTTCTTCTGCTGTGCTGTCATTGGGTTTTATTGATATAGCATCTAGCTTTGTTTGGGACATTTTCTTCCCTTGTTTTCTCATATTGGTCAGATATCATTGAGGAACTTGATAATGCAGTGCTTCTGAAGAACGCTGCCCCTGGCTGGCCACTGGGTGCAGGGTTGGGAGCTGGCTATGCTTGGGAAGCCTGTCACTGGGTGGGTCTGCTCCGAGAAGCTGACTGTGGACCGGGCCTGCCGCCAGATGGAGCTGGGCTGCTCGGGAAAGCCTCTTGCCGCCCTGCCCTGCTCTGAGAAGCTGCCCACTGTCCCAGGCTGCTGCCCGGGCCGAGCTTCATCCAGTGGGAGTGACTCACCCAGTGTCTCTGAGTTGGTTGAGTCTCTCTGTTCCTCCCCTTCTTGAATCCTGAGTTCTGGAGTGACAGGAGATGCAGTCACCCTCTAGTCCGCCATCTTGAAATCTTCCCTGACATTATTTTTAAAATACAATTCCAAATTGTAATATATTCAGTGAACTGTCAGCATCCAAGTGTTTAATTGTACTTGTGAGAAATCTGTTTTCTTGAAAGTGTAGATTAGTCCAGGATGGAAAAGGTATTTCATGTGTTTTAAAATATCCATTATTATAATTTAAAAGTAATATGTCTCATTATAGAGACAAATTAAGCAATACCATGGGCAGCGTTGTATATGAGTACTTAGGACAATTTGAACATTCAGATTCCCAGTGGTTTCAGGACACAATAAAAAACATTTAGTGAAATTTCAGGTTTTATTACTTCCCTTGTACATCTCTAAAAGTTTTCATGATGCCTTCCTTACAGAACTGTAGCAGCAAAGTGTATATGAGACCCTCTGTACAGAGTGTATGGCACGTAGTAGGACTTTAAGGAAAGTCCATCCTGCCTACCTTTCTCCTTGCTTCCAGAAGACTGATGAAAATTACCTAAATCCTAAAATACAGCTGCCATAGAGACCCTAGAAATGTGGCAGTGTAAAGTACCATATAATCACACTTATGTCATGAATGAAGACTCGAGAACACTGTATGTGTGTGTGTGTATGTGTGTGTGTGTGTGTGTGTTTATTTTGCAGGTTACTTCACTGAAGGATTTTAGGAGAGAAAAGATCAGCAAAGAATTTTTTAAATCTCTTGCACTTTCTGTCCCCTTATTTGATATTCTATTTTGATAGTGGAGATAAGGGGAGACAGCATGTATGCATGTGGACATTTGTTTATGAATCTGTGTGTATAGGTATGTGTGCCTGAAGCTGCCAGCTGTAAAGGATACTTGAAGTGATGGATTGTGGCCCTTTTATTTCTGCTCACTTCCTAGGACATGTATGAGGTACAAGATTGGAGTGGTGTTTGTTGGTTTATACCCATCTTTGCTTTGCTAGCATTATTATCATGGTGATACAGTGACTGCTGTGGAATTTGGTACACATTGAACATCCATCTCTGATATTTTACTTACCTGGGTCAATTATTTATTATTCTAATAGATGTCAAGTGTTGCATGTCTGGAATTATTAATGATGTTTGAAAGTAGTGCTCTTTTCTCATCCTTATTCATGTACTTATTTATGTCAGTGATGTTCAGAAATTACCATTTTTCTCAAAGCATTACCCTCAGTTACTATCATTATATATTTTGATATTCAATTTGTCTCAGCATTGTCCAGTGTAAGCCGCTTTAAGATGGCCTCATTGTTGATTTAACAACTTCCTAGAATTCCTTGAGCATGTATTTTGCTCTCTGAAACTGATCATCTCCCCATCTGTAGAAAGGAATACAGACATCTACCTCACAGCATTGCTTTGAGGATTGGAAAGGAAAATTTCTGAAAATAATCCCCAGTGTTTGGCATCTAGAAGGCCCTCAAGAAGTGTGAGTTGCCCCTTCCACCTTTGTCTCCTTCTTTGGATCAATGTGCTGCCTCTGACATCAGCATAATTACATGACTTCAGATACAACACTTGGACATGTTAACAGAACAGTAAACAGAGTTTAGGTGATTTTTCCATTGTGTGTGTCTCTCTTTGTCACTGCTGTGTGTGTGTGTGTGTGTGTGTGTGTGTGTGTGTGTGTGTGTGTTGTGCAATGGAACTGGGAAGAGGAAAAGCATCATTTTGCAGCTTTCAGTTGACTGTGGACAGGCAGGCTCTCACCACCCCATCCTGTGTTTCATGAGATTTCCATCCTCATACTTTCCTCTTTGTTCCACGTACTTTCTTTCCCCTTTCTCTCCCATTTAGCACAACATCAGAGAAGGGTGTGAATTCAGTTCCCTAGAACCAGGATCTCGTGGAGAAGAACCAAGTTTTATATGGAATCTGCTGGAGAGGTTACTGGAACAAGAGTGAAGAGGTCATAGGCCATAGAAGTAAGTCACTTCCCTTCCACCATCCTTGTCTGTTCAACAGGATGACAATTTCCCGTCATCTCAACCATCAGGAATACTCTAATTGGGTTGTGTTCCTTGTTAGAAAGCAACCTGAGGCCTCTGGTGGAGGGAACTACCAGGACACTACCCAGTAATTTCATTAAGAGAGACATTCCAGATGTTCCAGATCACTGCATGTTAGGCACTAAATTAATGACACTTAAGCTGGGCATGGTGATGCATACCTATAATCCCAGCTGGCTGGGAGGCGGAGACAGGAGGATCACAAAATCAAAGCCAGCTTGGACAACATAGTTAGACTGGTGTCAAAATAAAAATAAAGCTGGTTGGCCGGGTGTGGTGGTATATGTGTGTAATCCCAGGGTATTTGGAGGCTGAGACAGGAGGATCACGAGTTCAATGCCAGTCTCAGCAATTTAGTGAAGCAGTAAGCAGCTTAGGTATACCCTGTCTCATAATTAAAAATCTAAAATGACTGGGGATGTTTCTCAGTGGTTAACTGCCTCTGTATTCAATCCCTGGTTCCACCTCCTCCCTGCCCCCCAAAAATGGTTGTAAGTGTAGCTAAGTGGTGGTGTCACCAGAGAAAACATGTCTCTGAATATGGGTCCAAGGAGTTCTCAGAAGGGTAATATTGACTCAGGGCAAGGTTTTTTGCCTACATGACTGAAAACAATTTTATCACATGCCAGTCAAAGGCATGGACAGTGATGTATTTTGAAAAGTAGATACATAGTCAGGGGAAATATGGGTCAGTATTTTTTACCCCTAGGAAGACTTCTTAGACATTTTCCCTATCACCTATTTTCTGCCCAGAATATGAAATTTTAATATGATAGATGGACTGTTAACAATGTATTGTGGTTCTTTGTAGTGTCACATTATACTATGTAACATCTCCCTAACCCTGAGAAGTTTGAAGACTCTTGTGAGCAATATTGTCCCCATCTTGAATGCAAATAACATTTCAATGAGAGCATAATCTGCAACCACATTCCTACTTCTTACTTGATGGGTGGTGCTGGAATTCTTCCTTAAACTTTGTCAGTCTGAAGTTGTTCATCTGTTAATGGGAACTCTCCATGCCCTCCTTACAGAACTCTAAGGGCCAATGAGAAATCCTCTTCAGAGTACATGGTATGGAGTTGGATTTTAACCAATGTTTGTCCTGGCTGAACTTTCTCCTCTCCCAGAGAAGTGATGACAGTTACCTAAACCAAAGAGGTCACCTTCCCTGGAGACCATATATATAACAGAAGGAAACAGCACATCCTCACATTTACATTATGCATCAAGATTTGAGGCCTCTCAGTGCTGCAGGAGGGAGGGCCTTGCTGAGAAAGAAGAGGAGGATTAAACCATTTCATTTTATTCCTCATCATTTTATGTCCCCTTATTTGATATTCTAATTTGTTGTTTGAGAAGTAGTTTCCCCCATTGATTTCCAAGAGACAGGAGAGTGCAGATAAAATGGAGGCAGGGTTCATAAGCCCTTCATGATCATACTAGTCCATTACCATGTACAAGTACCTACACCAGGATTTCATCTGCACCATCAACTTCTTCATAGAGGGGTCATTCAGTGAGTGCCCACTTGGACACAATATGATTATTTTTGTTGTTTTTCCTTTTGAGACAAGGTCTTGCTAAGTTGATTAGGGCATTGCTAAGCTGATGAGACTAACATTGAATTTGGGATCCTCCTGCCTCAGCCTCCTGTGTCGCTGAGATTACAGGTGTGTGCCTACATGCCAGGGTTCTATGATCATTTTTAAAGCAAAAAAATTCTGTTAACAGACATGTGCTTTGTTCCAACAACCTGTGCAGAGTGTGCCCAATTGCCTGCATCCCCAGGTACTTTCTCTAATTAGTATGCTTTCTCAGGTGGCCTGAAGGGTAGTGATGGAGCTTTTAAGTGAGAGACAGTGGGACAGAAGGGAAGACTGCATGACAGCATTTCTGGAACACAGGAACTGCTCATATATCTCAGTTGGCATAGAAGCCTGATATCATCAGGGCAACCATGGTGAGGGTGATGACATTCTAAAGGGGATGGACTTGCTCTGTTTTAAGAGCAGGGCCCTGCCTCCAGCATTTAGACTAAGTGGAAGATGTGGATTCCCCCCAGTGGGGGCTGAGCCTGCCTGGGGTGTGGGGAGACGAAGAGATCCCAGACAGTCACTTCATTCCCACTCTGGGACTCAGAGCCCCATTGACATGAGAGGGAGAGAGATGTGGGACCCCCCAGGCCTCAGGCAGTGTGATGTTCTGCTCCAGCATGTCCTTGACCTACTTTCTATGTAAACCTGAGGCACAGAAGAATAAGTCAGGAAACAGCCTTCTGTGACCCAGCTTATCCTATAAAATGGGTTCAAGAATTCTCACCCACGGGATAGCTGGATTAACATAAGTGTAACCCCATAGCCCTGTGGGTTTTGTGGGTTCATGAACTCACTGCCTAGCATGATTCCACATACATAGTTATTCCAGTAAAGCTTAGTAATATCTGGATTCTGTCTCCCCCTGGACAGCTCTTCATCTGCTGACTGAGCTCATAGCAGATGTCTAAAGAAGACAATTTATGAGGATGTGGGTTATGATGGCTGCTGAAGTTTCTATTCCAGATCTGAAGGACAGCAGTGCTCTGGAACCCCCTGACATTTCCATTCCTGGATATATATGTAAAACTTAGCCCAAGTGAATTCAGAAATCTGAACAAGAGGACATGGAAGAATACCACACATGAGGTGCACAGAACACCCAGAAATTAGGGAAGCTACTCTACTCTCATCCTTGAGGTGTTGTAGAAGGTGAAATATGCCTTCAGCAGCTACCATGCTTTGTAGTATCTCTTGAGGCCCTTCTTAGAGATATCTTGCTTTGTCTCAAAGTAATGGATAGTTCTGTAGGAAATATCTTCAAATTTAAGATTAGAATAAGTATTTTTAAAATGAATATAACAATTTGGAGTTATTAGTCTTTTCCCAAAAAAGGATGCTATATGGACTGATTTTGTTCCACACCCCCCCCAAATTGATATGATAAAGCCCTAATACCCAGTGTGATATTATTTGGATGTGTGACCTTTAAGAGTTGATTAGGGTTAGATGAGGTCATGAGGGTAGCCTTGTAAGAACAGAGACGTGAAATATCTCTCACTCAGGCACGTGAGGAGGCTGCAAGAAGACAGCATGATTGGAGTAGGAAGAGGGCCTTTGCTAAAAAAGAAACTATCTGCACCTTGATCTCAAAGCATCCAGTCTCCAAATCTGTCAGGAAAAAAATGTTTGTCTCTTCAGCCAACCAGTTATGGTAATCTATGTTATTAGCCCTGAGCAAGCCAAGGGACAGTAATAATACTAGTAGTATATAGTATTCTTTTCCTGTAGTAAAGCCAGATTTGGGGCTTTGATAATGACAAAAACTAAACCACAATATTGACTTGAGTTGTAGATTTTTTTTGTTTTATACCTACATATTTAACACCAAGAATAAGAAAGTAAGTAAACAGTAATCACAAGAATATTTTTATTTAATTAATTAAAAAACAGGTATTCCACATAACAAAAATCTTTACATATAATTTCTTTCATACTTGTTCACTAAAAATGTAAATTAGTATCCTACTTACCAAACAAGTTAATGACTAGATCATTTGATATTGACTTAGTGGACGTGGTCACCATGAGAAACTTTTGCTAGCTACTGCGACTGCTTTTTTTCAGATTTTGGGGTGGATAGAATTCACAAAAATAAATCCGTAGCTTGAATTTGTACCACCGTATATGTCTTGCATTGGAAAACAATAATCCCTTTCTACCAGTTTCCTGTGATTTCAGGAAAATGCCACAATGAGGGGATTTCTGCTCAGTTTGTTCACAACTTGCTACCATCACCACTTCCTTCAGTTTTTGCACATATTAAAAATTGAGTGAAAATGCACTAATATAAAATTCAAAATTTTAACCATTTTAAACTGTTCAATTATTTTTAGTATATTCACAATTTTGTATAGCCATCACCACCATCTAAATTTGTTATGGTGTATTAGGGCCCAAGATGTTGTCTGTCTCAGCGAATGTTCTATGTGAGCTTGAGAAGAATATGTATTCTGCTATTTTTGGATAAAGTATAGGTATTCCTCAGTTTACAATGGGGTTATATCCCAATAAACTCTTTAGAAACTGAAAATATCAGAAGTCAAAGCTGCATTTAATATGGCTAAGTTACTGAACATCATAATATTTCTAGCTCGCTCTCTCTTTTTTTCTGTTTTTAGTACTACGGATGAACCAAATGGCACTTAATCACTGAGCTACACCAACAGCACCTTTTTTTGTTTTTGAGACAGTTTCTCACTATGTTGCTTAATTTCTGAGGCTACTCTTGAACTTGGAATCTTCCTGCTTTAGCCTCACTAGTCACTGGGATTACAGGCATGTGCCTCTGTGTCTAGCTTTATCTAGGTATTTTAAATTTATACAGTATACTTATATTAGCTTATGCTTCATCAAAAACTCTAATACAAATCCATTTTTATTAAAAGCTATTGAATATCTCATATAATTTATTGAAAACTGTACTGAAGGTATAAAAATCTCAGAATGATGGTATGGGTATTCCTTTGCACTATCTGATAGTCAATTCAGAGATTGAACCATTTTAAGTTAGGAAGCATCAGTATTCTACAGATAGAGATCAATCATATCTATCAATTGATGATGCTGTTGAATTCCACTGTGTCCCTAATGATTGTCTACCTGTTAGATCTGTCCATTTCTGATCTCTTCAAATATAGTAGTTGTTCCATCTGTTTTCCTTGCACATGCATGTGTCCTTCCCTCACATATTTTGACACTCTCCTCATTGGTCATGTATGCAGGAAGGATATTTATGCCTTTTTGGAGAATTGATCCCTTTATTACTATATAATGCCTCTATTTCTTATAAATTACTTGCTCTAAAGTCTGCCTATTCTTAAATTAACAAATCTTCTAATGCTTTTTTATATTATTATTAGCATGATATATATTTTCATTTCTTTTAATCTATATGTGTTTTTATATTTAAAGTGGATTTCATGTAGACCACTTGCAAATGAATCTAAACATTTGATCCACTCTCACAATTTCTTTTACTTGGTATGCATAGACCATTGATGTTTAGATTATGGAAATGAATATCTGCTCTGTGTGCTACTGTTCTATTTGTTACTCTTATTCTTTGTCCCTTTTGTCTTTTACTCATTTTATGCCTATTTGGAGTTAATTGACCATTTATATGATCCCATTTTCTCTCTTCTTAGTATTCCAGATACTTTTTGAACTTTTTATTCCTTGCCCAAGAGACTTTGGCAATATACATTTACAGCTATTGCAAATCCACTCTTAAACAAAAAAATGCCACTTTAAATGTAGTGCAATTATCTTTTTTTTTTTTTTTTCCGGTGCTAGGGATTGAACCCAGGGCCTTCCTTGTGCTTGCGAGACAAGCACTCTACCAACTGAGCTATATCCCTAGCCTGCAATTATCTTATAAAGCAAAATATTTCCAATTCCTCTTTCCTGTTCCTTGTGTCATTTATTTCATTTATACATATATGTGTTTCAGTGGATGTGTATGTGCATACATAAAGAAATAATTGTTGATATTATTTTGAATAAGCTTCTCTTGTGTCAATTAAGAATAAGAAAATTAAACATTTATTTTCCTTCACACAGTCTTCTCTCATATTCTTTCTTTATATAAATCAAAGTTTCTGATCTAAAGAAATTTTTCTAAAGAAATTATATTAATATTTCTTACAAAGCTATTCTCCTGGCAGTAGATTCCCTAAATTTTTGTTGTCTGAGACAGTCTGCACACTGCCTTCACTTTTGAAGATTAATTCCACAGGGTACAGGATTCTTGATTGGTGGCTTTTATCTTTAAACACTTTAAGCATTCCACTCTATTCCCTTTTTTGCATGACTTTTTGAAGAGAAGTCACACGTAATTATCTTTCTTCCACTATTATCAAGGGGTATATTTTTTAACCTCTGTATACTTGTGTGTGTGTGTGTATTACTGAGGATTGAACCCAGAGGAATTTTCCACCAGTGAACTACATCCCCAGCCACATTTTGTGAAAGGGTCTTCCTAATTTGCTGAGGGTAGACTCAAACTTGTCATCCTCCTGCCTCAGCCTCTGGAGTCATTGGGTTTATTGGTGCCATCAGCCATATTTGTCTGGATTATTTCATTATTTTATCTTTTCTTTGATGTTCTATACTTCAAATATGAACTTCCAATACTACATTTAGTAGAAGTAGCAAAAAATAGGCATTGTTGTTTTGTTCCTGATGGAACAATGGTTGAGAATTAACACTATAAATGAGAACCCATAAAATAGTGGTAGGTACACAGTAATGATTCAGTAATTGTGAGCAGTTTTTATAAATACTTATAAGTTAAAATTTATACAGATTAGACAAATATCTAGTTTGTATGTTTTTTAAAAAGATTAATAGTCTTAAAACTGGCTTCTATCCAGCTGATGTTTTATGTGTGTGTGTGTGTATGTGTGTGTGTTACTGGGGATTAACTATTAACTGTAGGGCATTGCACATGAAGCCCTCTACCACCAAACTACATCCCCAGACCTTTTAAAATTTTATTTTGTTTACTGACAGATCTCATCTTGTTACTTTGTCCTGAATTTGTGATCCTCTTGCTCAGCTTCCTTGAGTAGCTGGAATTATAGGCATGTGACACAGCACCTGACTCTAATTATCTTGACATATCCCAAAAGTACTTGGAACAACTGATCTTAGAAAACAGCACTACCATTTCTTCACATGGTGAAAAAGTACACTGAGGGGTGATCCTTGATTCTCTAGTACACTATGATGACACTGTACATTTTGCAGGAGTGATAAATGTCTTGGGATGGTTGTTTACTATTATAGCATTTATGCCCAGAAGAGTCACATGTATGTTAAAATAGTTCCATTTTCTGCTGACTCAAAATCCACATTGATTACCTCTTCCGTGCTCAGTGTACTTTGAGGTACCCATATGTATCAGGGTCCCTCAGACAGGAGGGTGGGAAACCCTTGGTTACTGCACCCCTGCACAGGCTTCCTTGACCTTCTCCCATCCCCTCTCAGTCATTCCCCTCTCCAGGACACTATTGACATAGCTGCCCAGGTCCCACTGAGGTGATCCATCCTCCCTGTCACCTCCTGTCTGCCCTGCACTGGCTGAAGCCTGCTGCTGGTGAGGGTTGCCTTGCTGTTTCATCATATGGCTGTCCCAGAGCATAAGTTTTTACAGTATTCTTTTACACCTATCAGGTTTTTTATCAATTAAAATTATCCTGTACCTAAGTTTATAAACTGCATCTTAAGGGAGGTACTGTAGTTTTTGCTCATTTGCTCGTTGCCCATCTTTGTAATCATTCTACAATGTTGGCATGTTGGTGTCACTTATGAGAGAATGCTGAACTGCAACTTGAACATGCAGACCTGAAATGTGAGAGGGAGGGGTTGTATCCAAGCATATAGACAGACTTTTAAAATCTGAGAAGAGAGAGGGCCATCCACAGACCAAAGGAGTCCTATGGTGCCCAGACAGAAATTTCAGTCTTCTTCGATGCCAAAGAGAAAGTTAGAATATTTTTATATTTACTGGCCCATAAATTGACAAAAAGTCTAATGAAACAGAATAGAATATCCAGACATAGGCATACTTATATTTGGAAATTTATAATATGACTAATCATAAGTCATTGGGATGTGATGGATGATTTAATAATTGATATTATCATAACTAGAAACTCATATAGTTAAAAAATAGAGATCTTTTTTCCATCTTACAGCAGAATAAGATCCAAGTTGTTCTGAATTAAATATCAAATACAAATCCTTGTAAGTATTAGAAGAAATGATGAATGAATTCCTTTATAATCTGGAGGGGAGGCAACTTTCCATAACATGAGTGAAATACAGGAGCAATAAGGACAAAGGTTGACTTGTTTAATGATATAAAAATTATGACTGGGAAATTAAATCGACCAAATTACACTGTGATCATGTATGAAGGTATCACAGTGAGTCCCAACCTTATGTGTGGTTACAATGCACCAATAAAATTTAATAAAAATTATGAATGACAGCACTTGCATGATGAAAACATGATAGCTAGTTAAAATGACACTGTGGAAGACATGTTGAACAAAACGTTGATATACCCTGTCTAAATTCTTACCAATATAGAAGGATTAAAATAACCCTATAAAAATATGTAAGAAAATATAAACAGTCAGGTACAGAGGGGGCACTTCTGAGGCAGGAGGATTGCAAGTTCCAGGCATGAGAATGCCTTTTTCCTCACAGACTATGAAGGGGGAACCGATGGAGGTGAACATCATGTGAGAAGTCTGTGAAAACCATTTATCTATCTTAGGGGAATTACATGTTTAGACAGGGTTCCTAGGCCTGTACCTGTCTTTGAAAATCTGTTCTATTCTCTTTTCTGTCTTTGTGGTTCTAGTCCCTTTTCCCAACAGGGAGAAGAGGTCTTACATGAGGCAGAAACTCCATGTCACCTCAGAATACTAATTATGAGGACCTTAATTCTAGGGAAAATATAGACACAAAACCAGTTTAGCAATTCACCACCCTGTCCTAGCAAAGGACTAAAGGAAGGGCCTGCAGTTCCCTTTTATGACTAGAACCAAGACTGAAACCACAAAAGGATTTCCTTGACATTTATTCCCTATCTGTGACTAAGGAGAAAGTAGCCCATTAGTAATGTGTGCCTCAGTGTCCCAGGTTCCTCACTCAGCTGTATCATATCCTGTTCAGATGCTGAGTTTCCAGGATTCAGGGTGACTTTTGGATTCTTCTTGCCTGGCATGCAGTCCATGTAAGGTCATACACCATGGCAGGCCTTCTAACATCCATGTTGCTTCCTTTGGACCATATCCTGTGGTACAGGCCTAGAGACAGAGAGGGGATCATGGGATGCACATATAGAACTATCCTGGTAGTACCCAGCACAAAGTAGACCCCAGTACATATTTCATGAATATATTATATGTAGGCATAGGAATAAACAGGGAATGAAACTGTGCATGTGTTCTTTTGGTTGTTTATACATATGGGAATTTTTTCAGAGAGAACTGACATTTCACTGCTTGTTTCATAATCTGATTGAGACAATGTTGTTGGGACTAATGACACGTTAACTAACTCAGGCTGACTCCTTACTCCCTGGCGAGTGAGCAAGATCAAGGCCTCAAAGGCGGTTTCAAAGGTTAATGACGATGAATCGGACCACCGTCAGGGATTGGTTAACAATAGTTCCGCGAACGTGATCAGCTCGTGCTTGCCATATAGTCTTATGGGACTTTTGCCTGCGTGAACACCCCATGCCTTGCTGACCTTTAAGCTGATTGGTTCCCACCTAGCCCCCACCCTACATAAAAGCTGTGTGATTTCCTCAATAAACGAGTTCCTGCTGTGACGGGTCTCCCTGACTCGTCTGATTGTCCTCCGCCTGGAGGGCTGGGAGCGGGCGGTCAGTGGGCCCTACCTATCCCGGTCTGACCTTGTTGGGGAGTGCCCCCTTCCCTTGCCGCTGGTCGAGAAGAGCAGGGGGGCTTAAGACCCCAACATCTGGCACCCAATGTCGGGCCCCTCAAGGCTGAACTGCAGCCAAAGCGAAGAGGCAGTTTCGAAACCGAAAGTACCGGCAGATCGGGCCAAGCGAGTTCCGAGGTAAGGCATCCCCGAAAAGATGGGGCAAACACACACCACACATGGTGACCCTGCGCTCTCAGCTCTGAGACTCATGCAGAAGAGCAGGGGCCTTGAGTTGTATAGTACACAGGCGGAAAAAGCCTGGGACACCTTTACTCGGGTGGCCTCTTGGCTTTCTGCGGCTAATCTTTTTGACTGGTCCACATGGGATCGTGTAAAACGACTTGTTAAGAAGAGGGAAATCAATTTAGGGGAGGGTCCCCCATTGGGAGTCTGCCCTACATTTTCCGCCCTTAAGGCCTGCTTCTCTCCAGGACCTCCCAAAGGGGGCTCTAAGTTTCTCCCCAAAGAGCCGCCACCTAAAGAACCGCCGGCTCCTCCCATTACATCTCCTCCCAGAAACTTGCCACATAGTAAGCAACGTTGGGAGACCTTTAATGAGGAGCCCAATCCATCTCCATCCGCTCCTCCCGAGGTTGAGAATCCACGAGGGCAGCCAGCCTCTACACGTAGAGAGGGCCCACTACCGCCCCGGGGAGGCTCATTGCTGCCATCTTGTATTCTGGGGCCACATCAGACTTCAATGAAAGCCCTCGCCCTCCTTCCGGATGGCGGGAAATCTTCCCGACAGCCATTTTATGATACTGGGGGAGAACGCACTGACTCTACCCTCCCCCCTCCCTGTATGGTCTTCCCAGTAAATGCTAATCCAGGGGGTAACCGGCCTGCTATATGGTACCCATGGGAGGCACAAGATTTAAAGAACTAGACAAAGCTGTTTCAGAGGATGGGCCCAATTCCCCTTGGGCTGAAACCATCCTTCAGGGCCTCGCCCACCAGCAGTGCACCACTCAGGATTGGAAGAACCTAACTAAAGCTGTCCTTCCTGGTCCTTTATATCTAAAGTGGTGTGCCTTTTTTAATGAAGAATATCATGCTCAGGCTGAACGGAACCAGGCCGCTAACCCTCCCATCCCGGTTACTTATGGGATGCTCTCAGGGTCCAGTGACCAATTCTCTACTGGCCTCTTACAGGCTGCCATCCCGGCCCATATCAAGAACAAGTAAGAGCCCTAGGGTTGGCGGCATGGGAAAAGCTAGAGGAGGGCCCCTCAGAACCCCCCATCGCAGGAATTACCCAGAAGGCAACTGAAGACCTAGCAACCTTCATTGAAAGGGTAGAAAGAAGCCTTCAGAGAAAACTTCCTCCAGGGCCCCTAAGAGATCAATTTGTTAAAATGTTAGTTTGGGAAGGAATGACTACCGATCACAAATTGGCCTGTGCAGGGATGAAAGATAGCTCCATGGGAAGGTGGATTGTGGCTACCAAAGATATTGGCACACAAGTGCATCAGTCTCAATCTTTGGTTGCAGCCCTACAGGCCCAAACTGCCTCACTTGCTGAGGCTCTCACGGCAGCCTTGTCACCAGTCGGGGCTAAGGGCAAAGGAGTATGTTATGGCTGCGGGCAACCAGGCCACTTCAAGAGGGATTACCCCAGTGGTCAGGTGTATTCTGAGGCTCTGCCTGGACGCTCTAGGGGTTCAGCTCAAAGTCCGGCCAGTTCAGCTCAAAGGCTTGCCACCGCCAAAACACCTTGCCCAAGATGCAGAAAGGGATTCCATTGGCAGAAGGATTGCAAATCTAAATTCGACATTGAGGGGAAACCTTTAAACTAATCAGGGGGCACTCTCCAGCCCTGTCACACAAAGGTTTCTCCCCCATTAGCCCCCCTAAGGCACATTGGACTGTTCCCATTGTCCCCGGGGTCAGTAAGGTCTATGCTTGTCTACCAATTGGCTGACCTCATAATTAAAGGCAGGGATACTGCCTTTAGGCACTATGGAAAAGAGCCTAATGTTTTGACAGTGCCCTATCACCTGTCGGATTTTGAATGGGTTCAAAGGAATGACAATAGAGTATCCTGTGCATTGGAGGGTTTCTTAGGGAAGATTGATTGCCATTATGGGTCTACCAAATGGGTGTCCTCATTTTCAAAACTAAAATGGGCACCCCCTATACTTTTTTCCACTAAACCCCTCCCTAAAGCTGTAAATGTATTCACAGATGGAGGAAAAAAAGGGATCTGCTGTAGTAATTTACCCCCCCTCCCAGATTAGTGAAACAGGAAGTAATTACCCATTTTGAACCAGTTATTGGGTCAGCACAATTTAAGGAGTTATATGCAATTGCTATGACCCTAACTCAAGTACAAGAACCCATGAATCTTTTCTCAGATAGCCTATATGTGGTAAACCTGCTACCTACATTGGTCTCTTTATATATCAAGTTAGATAAAAATCCTATTACTCCCTTGATGATCCAGGTGCAGTCCTTGTTAAAGGAGTGTGCTGAACCCATATTCTTACAGCATCTAAGAGGACATCAAAATCTACCTGGCTCCCTTGCACAAGGCAATGCTGTGGCCAACCAGTTAGCCACATCAGGGACCTCAATAGCTACCGCCCAACCTCAACAGGACTTAAAACTAGCCCAAGGCCTTCATGACCTGACCCATTTAAATTGGAGAGGGTTACATCATAAGTTTCCTTTGGTCCCTGTAAAGAACTTAAAAAAGATTGTAAGAACCTTCAAATTTTGCCTACCTTTCTTACAGGTTCCACCTCTCCAATCCCCTGGGGTAAACCCCAGAGGTCTAAAACCTAACATTATCTGGCAAACTGATGTAACTCATTATGTACCATTTGGAAAATTAAAATATATATTCATGTCTATTGATACTTACTCCCATGCCTGCTGGGCCACTGCTCACTCTGGTGAAAAGGCCAAGCACGCTGAAAGCCATTTCTTACAATGTTTTGCCATTTTAGGCTTGCCTCAACAAATCAAAATGGATAATGGACCCTGTTTTACAAGTAAATCATTACAAGAATTTTTCAACAATTGGCATATTAAACACACTACAGGAACCCCATATAATCAAAAAGGACGAGCCATAATTGAAAGACATAATAAAACTTTAAAAAATCAACTAATAAAACAAAAAGGGGAAAATAACCCCCATGATCAATTAAGGACAGCAATGCTTACATTAAATATTTTAAATTTCTCAAAAAATCAGCCTTTAAGTATTGGGAGATAATTGTTTCACAATTTTCTGCGTCCAAACCTGAATTGATTACTAATCAGGAATAAGGGCTAAAATGCCCTAGGCATCAAGTTTCTGCTGGAGCATTTTAGCCCCTTTCAGATCCAAATCTCAGTCAAGGTTACATTGAAATGTAAATAGAGAAAGCCTGAAGGCTCAGTAGAAGACCGGTCTCAAACCCAAAGGAAAAAAAAAAAAGAGCAAAAAGAGTCTTACCTGAACTCCAGCAAAAGTAAATGTTATGGTGCTTTACTAAAGTAATTAACGGCCGTATCATTTTTCCAGGACTCTTGTTTTTTCTGAATTCTACATTTTTTTGGAGCTCATGACTTTTTGATCAGTTCTTTTTTTATTCAACTAGAGTTTTTGAACATCTGTTACATTGCAATGGAGAGTCACCTATAAGTTACAAGGCCTTTGATGTTGTGTTATGTGTATGTCGTGCTGTCTGGTGTCATGTTTTGTCTGTATCAAAACTGAGCGTTCCTAAAATTAAAATTTAAAAATGGATCCAAATACTTTTAATTCACGTGATTTAAAAAGGTTCAATTTAAATTGGGTAAACTAATAGAAGTAAAATGTCTTGAAAATAACTCGCAAGTCTCTAGGTGGTCAAACTAAAAATGTTGATGTTTATAAAACGTCTAACATCAATTTTTCTAGGACTTTCCTCCAACAAGAAAAAGCTGGCAAATACTGTTCAGGACACTTGTCTGATATCTTGGTTTTTACAAAATAAGTGAATTAGAGTTGACATGCATGGGATTACTCAAATGTGTTAATAGAGAAAATTGTTTTGTGTCATCACTAAACTAAAAACAAGGTTACTAAGAGTTATGTCCTAACCGGTATAATTCTATATACAAAGGATTCTAAAGGTTTCAACTGTGTTTCAAATTTCATAGGAGTTGTTTAAGAATGTGAACAAAAAGGGGTCAACAGGAAAAAAAAATGAAAGGTTCTAGATATGAAAATATATTTAGTGAAAAACAAAATGTTTCTGGGTAAGAAGGTGCTTATGTGATAAAATACATGAGGGTCTAAATAAGTGCTAAGAAAGTCTGTAAAGGGCAAGTTTCAATAAGTTTGCATGTTACTAAGTTGGTTGTATGTATGTGACACAGTTAAGCTATTTAAGGTTTTTTCCTAAGGTGAAATACTAATGTTCTGATATAAACCAAAGTTTAATCTATATGGTAAAATGACAAGGATTTGAAACACTAATTTACTCTTAACTTTGTGTCTATTAAGTTTTATTTTTTAGAACAATTAGTCTTAAAAATTGGGGTATACAATTATGGTTAAACAACTGTTAAGAGTATTGTACTATGTTACAGAGTCTAAATTTTTCTTTAAAAAACTAAATTTGGTAAGATAAAAATGTCAAGGTAATCGTGAAATGGTCACTCTTTATATATTAAATGTGTTCATATTTTCCAGGTATACAAGTTTTTAAAGCAGGGAATTTATCAAGCTGCTATTCTCCAAACTAAACTTATCTGTAATAGTAATTTTAAACTTAAAAAGAGTAAATTTTATTGGGGATTTATTTCTATCATTTAATGTTCTATTATAGGACCTGTCATCAATAGGGGTCTATGTAAAATTTGTTAAATGTATTTCTGAAGGTTATTGAGAGCCTGATTTGTTTAAAGGTTAAACATAAAGACATTTTGTCACTTTGCCACACAAAAGGAACGTTAAAAGCTCTCTCAGCATTTCTTTAGTTCATGTTTAGATACAATGTTAAACTGTGTTAACTAATGTTCATATAGACTCAGGAGTCAATATATGTAAACTTCTTAAAATGACATTTAAGAATGTAATGCACAGTAGCAAAATGGGACAACAGTGATTGAGATTGGAGTCTCTGACCTCATGACTTTGGACAGTGGACTTCCTTGAGAGCTACACAGAGCTCCTAACATTGCACTTTGCAGGTCTACCATCTTAGATCTACAGGCTCAACTTGATTCCTTGGCCACTGTCATCCTGCAAGATCGTCGTGGTTTGGATCTGCTAATGGTGAAGGAAGGAAGGCTTTGCCTGTTCCTTGGTGAGAAGTGCTGTTTCTACACCAACTGCTCTGGCATTGTACAAGATGAAATCAAAAGCCTACAAGAAGATCTGGAACATGGTAGGAGCGAACTCCACTCTAATTTCCTCTGGACTAGGTTACACGGGTGGCTCCCCTACCTCCTCCCGCTTATGGGACTGCTAATCACCATTATCCTTGTGTTCACCTTTGGGCCTTGCATAATCAATAAGCTTATCCATCTCCTGAAGAGCTAGGCTAAGTCTGTGCAGCTCATGGTGGTCCGACAGCTTTATACCGCCCTTCATAATGATGATTGGGAGCCCTATAGGATCATGGATCACTCGTATCAGGACACTGGAGTCTAAGTGTCTCTCCCTTAAGCCCTGCTCCTCCTGAGGGTCCCGCCTTAAGTGCTAAGGGGGTAGCCAATGACGGGTAATATTCATGGGGAGCTCATACCGACCTAAGACAGGAAATGAGTGCTAGAGCCTCATTGTCCAATGACAGGTAAGGATGTTGCTGTGCTGTGGTCAACCTAAGACAGGCACACCTTCGAGTAAGGCGGACCCCCAAACTGCTAGGGTGATGGTACATGACGGGTAAGACCCTTCCAGGGGCAACCTAAGACAGACACACCCTTAATATAAAACAAAAAAGGGGGATATGTTGGGACTAATGACACATTAACTAACTCAGGCTGACTCCTTACTCCCTGGCGAGTGAGCAAGATCAAGGCCTCAAAGGCGGTTTCAATAGTTAATGACGATGAATCGGACCACCGTCAGGGATTGGTTAACAATAGTCCGTGAACGTGATTAGCTCGTGCTTGCCATATAGTCTTATGGGACTCTTGCCTGTGTGAACACCCCATGCCTTGCTGACCTTTAAGCTGATTGGTTCCTGCCTAGCCCCCACCCTACATAAAAGCTGTGTGATTTCCTCAATAAAGACGCGTCTGATTGTCCTCCGCCTGGAGGGCTGGGAGCGGGCGGTCAGTCGGCCTTACCTATCCCCGTCTGACCTTGTTGGGGAGTGTCCCCTTCCCTTGCTGCTGGTCGAGAAGAGCAGGGGGGTTTAAGACCCCAACACAATGTTTTTTCTACTCATAGAAATGATGCCTTTTCCTTGGGACATAAATGACCTGGAGAAGATAAGGAATGATGCCACCTGGTGATGGGAGTCAGAATTGTACAGATGAAAATGTCCAGCAGGATGCTGGGACATAGGGGTTTGTGGGCAGTGAAGGAGCTGCCTTGATTCCTTTGTACAGGCTAGAGCTTTCTGGACTTTTCCACACATTGGTGGTTATCCAGCTATCTTTATGCCCACCCTGGGATCTTTCATCCTGGTTTTGAAAGTCTAGCCCCCATGTGAACTGAATAGAACTGCTTGACTTTATGTGAGAATAATTGTTCTGAAGAAGGCTAAGACATAGAAACACAGGGACACCCCACACACACAGACACACTGTGAAATAAATTGATTTGATCTGCTTCTTTTTACGCATAAACTAGTATACTGTGAACATATTTCAAAAGTACTGATTACACAGACATCATATGTATAATCAGTTCACAATAATTTTCTTTTTAACATTCAAATGTGGTTCTCATATTTAAAACACTATAGTTTCCATATTAAAATGTGATTATATTTATTAAATTATCATTTTAATGTGTAATTCTCCATGTATATAGGCATGATTCTTCATCCATAAATGTGTTTCTCCACTATCATTATTTGACTAAGTTTACAGATTTCCTTATTTATGAAATTTTATCACAATCACTTTGCCACATGAACACTTAATTCTTTTTGTTATTTAAGACATGAAAAACAAGGATGGGGATGTAGCTCAGTGGTAAAGCAACTGTCTGGCATGTGTGAGACCTTGGTTTTAATGCCAGTATACCACACACGCATACAGAGACATGGGCATGCTTGCGCATGAGACATATCAAACATAATTGATTGTATGCTAGAAAATAAAATTATATTGTCTATCCATTCATTCCCTATCTTTTCATCATCCTTAATAAGAAAAGAGTTTCTATTAATTTATTCATGCCTGTTTTCCAGATTTTCTCTCAGTTTGTAATAAAATAACTTGTATTTAATCACATGTACATATCCATAAATCTAAGTTGATAGAGGTATTCTTTTCTATAATGGGGTCATGTTTGACGTTACACTTTTTGAGTTACCTGATTGACTAAATAGGTTCCTTTTTGGTGTGTGGTGTTTGAGATTTGATTTTGTTTTTATGTGGATTATCTCTTGATATCACTAATATATGTCTCTTGTTTAAGAACATTCCACCCATCAAGAAGAAAAACATGACTGATACAGTTTAGAATTAGTTTAGTTTCTCCACTTTTCATACTGTTTTATAATTTACCTCTGCAAATGGAACTTTATACTTTGTAATTATAGTTTCTATTTAAAAAGTACTTCAGCACATTGTCTTCAAGAGAACATCCACATACCAGTGAATACCAAAGCCTTATATATCAAATGTCTATGTCAGCTCACAGTTCAAAGGTGAAAAAGTTTAGTCTTTTAACAGTTTCATATTTTGAGTCCTGGAACATTTATTATAAGATTGCTTTCTTAAGTCAGGTTATCTAACTTTTCATTTCTGTTGCCTGATCCAAGTAATGGGGATAATTACTAAACCTGGCTAGTATTACTAGGATTAAAATGAGATTCAGGTTTCTTTTGCAAATGCCAACAACTTGTGCTGCTTCCTGGGTCCAGTTCAGTATGTCAGAAGTCAGATAATTCATGTGGGCCCCACACCCAGGCCTCTTGGACATAGGGCAGGAATTCATACCCACCATCTTCTTCATCATTAAAAGGGGGGTGATTACCAAGGGGACATGACATAACCCAGCCTTCATATTGAGTGAGTTTCTCACCGTCAGCCTTGAAGTACTGGAAAACCATTTTCTAAATTGATGGCAGCTTGTTGGGCTCAGCAGAAGTTGAGGGGCTGAAGTTCCACCCTGCAAATTGGAAATACCTTCTGTAAGTCTGGGCTTGTTAGTCTGTCAAAAGGGCCTAAGGGCGCTGTTTTCACAAAAGAAAAAGAAAGCCCCACAGAATGTCTGACATGTGCTGGGATCTTGATATATGTTACTGCCCTCCCACCATGATTCCTCTGCCCTATAACAGAAGATTTGAGACAGCATCTGGGAATGTACCCAGAAGAAGCAGACTTTGGTCCCATCTCATCATTTCCTTTCTTCCCTTTGCTTTCCTGTCTGCTTACTTTCCGTCTAGTAGGACATAAATGAAGCAATTTCTTACTGCCCTTCTGAAGGAAATAGTCCTGAAGAATGAACAGTAAGGCATTGGCTAGATGACAATGGGAATCATCAAATCTGTATTCCTGTTACTAGACCATCAGCTGAGCAGAGAACCTTCCTTCCTTCGTGAGTCCTTTTTCTTTGACGGCCTCTAGTCTAACATAAAAGGCAATAAATATGGAAACAGTGGTTGGATTTGATCCTGGCAACCATTACATGCTAGTTAGAATATGGGGAAATGTATACCCCATATCCTAGGATATCTCCCATTCATTTATTGATTTATATATACATGGTAATTGGTATCCTCTAAAGTGGTGAATGCCTACATACCCAACTCGTTCTGATGGCACCATCAATAGAGTCCCTCTACCGCTGCCTTTTATGATTGCCAAATCTGGTCTTGAACTTGCAATCCTCCTGCCTTGGTCCCTTCTAAGTCCCTGCTCAGTTAAATGTGACATTTAAATGCCTTTGTTTTAGGGATATGTTTTGAAAATCAGTGCTTTTGAATTTTACTTCAATAGGCAATCTGAAAGTCTTTTTCTGTTTTTTTTTTCTTTTTTCTCTTTCTTTTTTATTTATTTATTTTTTATTTTTTTAAAGACTACATTTTGACCGGGGCCTGAGCGGAGAAGGAGGAGGAGGAGGAGCAGTGCGGCGAGGTGCTTGGACTTGGAGCAACTGCACCAGAGCTACAGGCGGTTGCCAGAGGAGGAGTTGCTCGGCGAGCTGTTTGGACTCAGAGCAACCATTCCTGAACACCAGAGCCTGCCCTGAGGAGAGGAGGAGAAGCATGGCCGCTTGGATTCGGAGTGGCTATACCAGACCTACGGGCGGTTGCCGGAGGAGGAACTGCGTGGCGAGCTGTTTGGACTCAAAGTGACCTTTCCTGAACACCGGGGCCTGCCCGGAGGAGGAGGAGGAGGAGGAGGAGCGCGGCGGGTTGTTTGGACTCACAGTGACTGTGTTGGAGCTCCAGGTGGCTGCTCAGAGGAGAAGGCGAGTGGTGAGTTGTTTGGACTTAAAGTGACAGCTCCTGAACACCGGGGGGCTGCCTGGAGGAGAAGCGCGGTGGGTCTCTTGGTCTCGAGTGGCCGCACCAGAGCTCCGGGCAGTTGCCCAGAGGACGGGTGCAGCAGGTCACGTGGATTCAGAGCCACTCAGAGCGACCGCTCCTGAACACCCGGGGGGTTACCTGGAGGTGGAGGAGGAACGGGGAGGGTCACCTCGACTCGGAGTGATTGATTGCCCCGGGCTAAGGGTGGTTGGTGGGAGGAGGAGGCACGCAGTGAGTTTCTTGGACTTCTAGTGAGCGCACCGGAATACTGGGCGGCTGTCTGGAGGAAGAGGCGTGTGGCGGGTCTCTGGGACTCAGAGCGATTGTACGGGGCCCCAGGTGGCTGTTCAGAGGAGGGGCCGCATAGCCAGGCAATTAGGTGCAGAGCAGGGTCCCAGGACCTAGGAGTCTTCTTGGTGGAAGAGCCGCACAGAAACACGCTTAGGGCGGAGCGAAGGTTCCAGGCCTGCGGGCAGATTCTCTAAGGAGGGGCAGCCTAAGGAGACTCATCTGCGAAGGGTGAGGCTCCCAGGCCCTGGAGGTAGGGCCGGGCCCCTGGGAACTTTGCAGAGGAAGGCAGCCCAGTCCAGGCGGTAGCTGTAAATTGAGGCAAACCTCTAGGAGGGAACTGACCAGCAAGGCCTCCCCACCGGGTGAGTCTTCCCTGGTGGGTGAGGTTTCCCCACAAGGACGGTAAAACCAGAGACACAGGCCCTAACAGGCCTTGCCTCAGCCCACAGCCTAGTTCCCCTTTGGATGACCATTGGTCAACAAGTGGAGGCACCTCTGCCCACTAGCAGGGAATATACCCCACCTGAAGGCCACCACTCCTAGAGAGGCAGCTTCCTTGTGGAGCACCACATTATCAACTTCCTCCAAGACTTCAGCCTACTGAAGGCTAAGGGGGGATATATATAGAAATCTTCAGGGACATTGTAAGTCAATAGAGGAAATCTGCAATATCTCAGCGGTCCACTGATACCTGAACAATATGAGAAAACAAGGAAAGAAAATACTGCAAACAAATCTAGATGTTACATCAATAAAACCCAATGACAGCATGGCAGAAGAAATGACAGAAAAGGAGTTCAAAATGTACATAATTTAAATGATCAGGGAAGTCCTTGGACTTTGTCTCTGTCCCCATGCAACACTGCTGGGGGGTGATTCAAAATATGGGATTCATTAATAGGAGCCCCATGTACCAGTAAGTCTAAGTCACATTATCCAATGTCACTTTTAAAAGGAATAATACCCATGTGCTGTTCTCCTTATTCTTTGGTCATATTTCCTAGTTGGTTTAAAGCTCAAATATGGAGCAGGGGGCTCTTTGGAGACCCTTTGAAGACCCAAGCATTTTGGAGGAAGAACATAAGAATAGTTGGGGATCCAGGGAGAACAGGAATAGGGGTAGAGTTGTGGAGTTACTGTAAGACACACGCTTGAGGGGCAGAGCAGAAAAGGACTGGGGAGAAGTTTACAACCAAGAGGGTTGAAGGAGAGGACCTGGGCTGTGCAGTGGGTTTCTCCTTCTGGATGCACCAATCATGTAAGTCATTCCTGCCATAGAGCAGGAGTGAGTGAGCAGAGAGGCTAGGTGTGTTTTAGTCATGGATGTTCCTCCCCATGGAAGAAAATATCAGAAATGAAAGATAAGAATTCCCCAGGATAAACTAGCGTATGGTTGAGCTGACTAGGTGTCTGCCTACTAAATGACTGTATTATTCTAGGTCCACCTCCCGAAAGTGACTTGGAGATTCCACAAATGACATTTTTTGGCATTCTTATAATATTCACTCACTGATTATGTACAGTTCTAGTTTTCTGCCACAGATGGCTAACTGCAAAGCATGGGGTGTGAGTTTTGCATATTCCCTTTAGAAGGTTATCTCATCTCACTGAGCCCTGGAATATCTCCCTGTCTCTCTGTGTACTGATAATACTTCTATAAGGTTTTTTGGGGGTTGTTTGTTTTTATACCAGGGGTTGAACCCAGGGGCACTTAACAAGGGTGCCACATCCCCAGAACTTTTATATATTTTATTTAGAGACAGAATCTTACTGAGTTGCTTAGGGCTTCTCTAAGTTGCTGAGGCTGGTTTTGAACTTGTGAGCCTCCTGTCTCAGTCTCCCAAGTAGCTGGGATTATAGGTGTTCTGTCATTTTTAAAGCTAATAACATTCTGGTAGCACACACATTGTTTGTTTTAACAACCTGGGCAGTGTGTTCCCAATTGTCTACATCCCCATGTAGTTTCTCTAATTAGTGTGCTTTCTCAGGTGGCCTGAAGGGTAAAGTTGTTTTGCTTTAAGTGAGAGACAAGGGTGCAGAAGCAAAGATTGCTTGGAAGGCATTTCTGGAGTATAGGAACAGCATGCACATCACATTTGCCTTAAACACATGAAATTATTATGGTAACCATGGTGAGTGGGAGGACATTCTGAAGACTGGGTTGCTCTTTTTCCAGTGGAGAGTTCCAACTCCAGGTATTTGGACTCAGGGGAGGTAAGGATGCCCCACGTTGTGGGCTGAGCCTCCCTGGGGTGTGGGGAGATGAAGAGATCCCAGACCCAAGTCGCCTTGCTCCTGCTTGGGATTTGGCAACACAATGACATGAAAGGGAGAGAGAGGTGGAACCCTCCTGTCCCCAGGAGGTATGACTTGCTCAGTGGTATCCTGGACTACTTTCCACCCAAAGGGGCAACGGAGCAGAAGGCAAGGAATGGTCCTCTGCAACCCAACTTCTCTTCTGTAAAATAGAGGCAAGAATGCTCACCCATTAGCCCACCCATGTGCAAACTTATACCCCTGTGGTTATTGTGGGATCACAAATACTCACTTCACTGCCTAGCATGGGTCCATGGATATAGTTACTCCAATAAAGCATAGTAATTTCTGGATTCTCTCTCACCCTGGACATTTCTTCTTCTGGTGACTGAGCTCATATCAAGTGTCTGAAGAAGACAGTTTCTGAGGATGTGGGTCACGATGGCTGCTGAAGTTTCTACTCCAGATCTGAAAGTCAGCAGTGCTCAGGGGACCCCTGACACTTCCATCCCGGTAAGATATAACACCTGGCTCAAGTGAGTTCAGAGATCTGAACAACAGTGTATGGCAGAATAACACATATGAAGTTGACAAAATAACCGGAAAATAGAATTGCTATTTTAATCTCATCCTTGAAGAGGTTTAGCTGGTAGAAGTTGCCTTCAGCAGCTACCATACTTTGTAATAGTCCTTGAGACCCATCTTTGTGATGCCTTTGTCACCAAGTAATGTATAGTTCTGTAAGGAACTTGATTTTCAACACACATATGCTAATAAATATATTTTTGACTGTTAATAATAACAAATCTCACATATGTTTTATATGGATGTAGAAATACGTGTTTGATTACAAGGAAGGTCCTTCTAGCAATTTGAAATTGTTATGTGAAATTTTCCCAAGAACTACAGTTTTATCCATTGTCTAATGATTATTTTTAAACAAGAAATGTTCCAAGAGTTAGCTTAAAATGTCACTTAAAAAAATAACAGAATGAATCAAAAACTATTACCCTAGGTAAATGTATGATTACACAAATGGTATGCCTCTACTTTATGTACAGAGAAACAAGATGTATCCCATTTGTTTACAATAAAAATAAGTTAAAAAAATGTCACTTATAAAAATTTTTAATTTTTAAAATATCGATTACTTCTGAGGGCTGGGGATATAGCTCAGTTGGTTGAGTGCTTGCATTGCAAGCACAAGGCCCTGGGTTCAAATCCCAGCACAGCAAAAAAAATATTATTTCTGTATTTGTCCTATTATAGTGATACCCAATAGCATATTTCAAATGACCAGGTGCTCTTCAGCACTGTTATGAATATATTCCCAGGATCTCACATTTCTAGAACAATCTCCCCTCACCATTCTCTATCCATAGGCAACCATTTATCTTCTGTTAACAGATTAATTTTGATTTCTTATAATAGTATTTAAATGGAATCATATGTTTTGTAATTTTTTGATCTTGCTTGTATTCAGCCTACATATTTATTTTAATTTTTAAATTATCTTAGCCATGAATATATGAAACATAAGCATTATTTCTGAATATTTCTGAATTACTTCTTGAGTATTCAGTATATACTATCCACTGGAGGATGATTTGTACATGGGAAACAGGAAGACTGGTAATGCTTTTGTGAGGCAACAAAATGTCTATTTTAAATATACTGAAGCAAAAGTACTTGCCAGGTTTATCTTCAAATTTAAGATTAAAATAAATATTTTACAAATGAATATGACAATTGGGAGCTATTAAACATTACCCCCAAAAGGATGCTATATGGACACAATGAATTTGTCCCCATTCCCTGAATTGATATATTGTAGCCCTACTGACCAGTGGGATATTATTTGGATGTATGACCTTTAAGAGGTGATTAGGTTTAGTTCATAAGGGCAGCTTTATAGGAACAGAGATGTGACATATCTGTCACTTTCTTAGCTATGTGTGGATGCTGAAAGTAGACAGTATATACAAATTAGGATGAGGACATTTGCTAGATAAAAATAAGGCCTGCACTTTGATCTCCAACTATCCATCTTCCAGAACTGTTAGATATAAATGTTTATTCTTTAAGCCAACCAGTCATGGTATTCTGTGATAGCAGCCCTGGCTAAGCCAAGGGACAATAATAATATTAATATTTTTCCCTGTCATAAAGCAAGCTTTTGGTCTTTGATGATAAAATCCAAACCATAGCAATGACTTGAGTCCTAGATTTTTTTGATTTGTACCTACCTATTTAACCCAAGAATGTGAAAGTAAATAAATAGTAATCACATGAATATTTTATTGTAGTAATTAAAAAAACAGCTATTTCACATAACAAAAATCCTTATGTTATTTTTCATACTATTTATTTAAAAAAGTAAATTTGCATCTTACTTACAGAAGAATTTAATAAACAGATCATTTTCTATTTAATGGTAATGTTCTCAAGTAGAAAGTTTTCCTAGCTATTTAAGACTACTTTTTTTCAGATTTTTGGGGGGTTACAATTCATCAAAATATATTTTACAGCTTGACTTTGTACCATCATATATGTCTTGCACTTGAAAGCAGTAATACCTTTCTATCCAGTTTCCTGTGATTCTAGGAAAATGCTATAAGCAGGGAATTTCTACTCAGAGTTCCTTCATAAATGGCTACTATAGCCAAATCCTTCAGTTTTGGAACATTTTAAAAGTTGATAGCAAATTCATTTAACATAAAATTCAACAATTTTAACAATTTTAAAGGATATGATTACCCAGTTTTTATGTTCTATGTGAACTTGAGAAGAATATATATTCTGGTATTTTTGGATAAAGTATAAATGTCCCTCAATTTTTGATGGGGTTATTTCCCAATAATCCATTCATAAGTTGAAAATATCATAAGTAAAAATGCATTTAATACAGCTAATGTACTTAACATCATAACTTTGTCTAGCTATCTTTTTTTTGGTAATGGGAATAGTACCCAGGTTTGCTTAAACACTTGAGTTACATCCTTAGCCCTTTTTATTTTAATTTTTTAAAATTTTGAGACAGGGTCTTGCTATGTTGCTAAGGTTGGTCCAGAACTTGTGATCTTCCCGCCTCAGTCTGCTGAGTACCAAGATTACAGGCCTGTGACACTGTACCCAGCTTTGTCTCACTATCTTAAATGTATGAAGAACACATATATTAGCCTATAGTTCAGCAAAACCATCTAATAAAAACCTTTATTTATAATAAGGTATTGACTATCTCATGCAATTCATTGAATATTGTGCTGAAGGTGAAAAAACAGAATGATTGTATGCTTTTGGACTATCATATATTCAATTGAGAGGTCAAACTATTGTAATTTAGGAATGATCTGTGTTCAGTGGATAGTTGTCAATGATATCCAGTCAATTGATGATATTGTTGAATTCCACTGTGTCCTTACTGATTTTCTGCCTTATGGGTTTGTCCATATCTGATAAATAAGTTGATGTCTCCAGCCATAATAGTGGATTCATCTGTTTTCCTTATAATAGCATCTGTCCTTTCCTCACATATTTTGAAAATCTTTTCGTTAGTGGCATAAACAGTAAGGATTGTTATGCCTTTTTGGAGAACTGACCCCTTTATAACTATGTAATATCTCTCTTAATCCCTTATAACTTCTTTACTCTGAAGTCTGCCCTGTCTTAAATTAATCTTCTAATGTTTTCTTTTGATTATAGTTAGCATGATATCTTTTTCCATTCCTTTTAATCTAGGTGTTTTTACATGTATAGTGGGTTTCATGTAGACAACATATGATGGAATCCAGACATTTGATGCACTTTTACTTGGTATGCATATACCATTGATATTTAAAGTGATTATGGATAAAGTTGGATGAATATCACTCTGTGTTACTGTTCTATTTGTTGCTGTTGGTCTTTGTTCCAATTTTTCTCTTCTAATTATTTTGTGTCTTATTGGAATTAACTTACCATTTACATGATTCCATTTTCTCTCATCTTAGCATTCCAGTTATATTTTTAACATTTTTCTAGTGCTTGCCTAAGAAAATTTGCAATATATATTTATAACAAATGCAAATCTATTGTCTAATAACACAATACCACTTTAAATATAATGCAATTACTCTACAAGCAAATAATCCCAATTCCTCCTTCCTGTCCCTTGTGTCATTTATTTCACTTATACAAAAGTGTGGGGGGGCATATATATATATATATATATATATATATGTTATTATTTTGAACACGTGTCTCTTAGATCAATTAAGAATAAAAAATTAACATTTTGTTTTTCTTCACAACTCCTCTAATATTCTTTCTTTATGTACATCCGATTTTCTGACCTAAAGTAATTTCTTTCTAAAGAAATTATTTTAATATTTATATGAGGCAAATCTACTGGCAATAGATTCCCTAAATTTTTCTTTGTCTGAGAAAGTCTTCATGCTTCCTTCACTTTTGTGGGATTATTTCACAGGGTACAGGATTCTGTATTGGTGGCTTTTGCCATTACACACTTAAGCATTCCACTCTATTCTCTTCTTTTTTGCATGGCTTTCTGAAGAGGGGTAAGATATAATTCCTGCACTATAGGTAGTGGATGTTTTTTCCCCTCTGGATATTTTTTGTCTTTTTCTTACTACAGATTGAACCAGAGGTACTTTACTACCAGAGAGATACATACCCAGTCCTTTTCATTTTTGTATTTTGAGACACAATATCATCAAGTTGCTTAGGGTCTGGCTAAGTTGCTGAGGCTTTGAACTTGCAATCCTCCTATCTCAGCCTCCTGGGCAGAGAATTTTCACCTGGGATTACAGGTGTGAACCACTTCACAGACCAAGCCCCACTTCTTGAACAATGTACCTGATTAGATATTCCACATTTGTTGCATAGTAAGTAATATGGTGCATCTGCTCATGAGCTTTCTCTAGTCTTCATTTAATCTCTGTGTTAACTACTCAATGAAACATCTATAAATTCAAAGTTTTCTGTAACACCTGGTATTGTAATCTGCACATGTATCATTCACATTTTAGAGGGGTTGTAGAATGATGATGATGATGATGAGTAATACAAGATGCCATATTAGGGCATATAATTAATAACCTGTTTGCTCTATATCATACAAAAAAACAAGTAGTAGATCCCAGGGTCATACCCAGGGCCTCTTACCCCAAAGGCCAGGATGCTAACCACTTTTTCTATACCCTCATTCTGTGTTAGATCAAAAGACAACAAAGGGAAATGACTCACTTGAGGTGTTATGGTCAGTAGATGGCCGTGGAATCCAGGATGCAGGCTGGATGACTCCATCATCAGTCTAGCTAACCCATTATTATTCTTTGCTCTTTTGTAATATTTCTTTTTCCTGGAATTCAACAAGAAATTCCTTTAACCATGACACACTAGAAAGAAAACAAGAGTGAAGAAAGTACATGGAATCTAAAGAATGAGGACCAGCATTGGATACTTTTTAAAACTTTTAGTTGCATATGTACACAATACTTTATTTTTATGTGGTGCTGAGGATCGAACCCAGTTCCTCACATGTGCTAGGCAAGCAGTCTAAACTAAACTATGACCCCAGCCCCAGCATTTGCTTCTTGTGCTACATTCCAGATGTTCTATGTTTCAAATCTACTCTTCTGTAGGATACAGGTAGGCTGTTTCTCTTAGAATCACTAATTCCTCTTCTAAGAATCTATCCCAATGATACAAGTAAAATTCAAACAGGCATAAGCATAAGTTCTTTCCTAGCAAAACAAATCAGAACAGCAGAAAACTAGAAATAAGACAAATGTCCACCAAGAAGGGATTGACTAAATAATCTAAGGTACATCTACATCCTAGAGTGCTATATAGGTATAATAAGCCATTAAGACTCCCTTTCTCCTCTATTACACACTGATCTTTATATTGCCAAATAAGAAACCAAGGCTCAGAAAAATGTGTAGGACAGGTGCGTCCAATCTTGAAAACACTGGCTCTTTAACATGATTATATTTATATGAAATTAAAATTCAGTTTGATTCTATATTTAGAAGACCCAAAAACACTACACCAGAAAGACTCTAGAACTCATAAACCAAATCTAGTCTTTGGTTTTGTAAGACTACTGATGGTAAGGAGTCTAACTGGTCTTGCATGACCCCTATTGATTTGGCTATTTTGTGTCATCTGCCATACCCCAGGATAGTTGATTATAGAAAGTGGCTAATGAGGTAATTCTTGCCATTCCTGTTAGTATTCCAGCTGTAATTCCCAGACCAACTA
Organism: Sciurus vulgaris; assembly: GCF_902686455.1. Taxonomy (NCBI): domain Eukaryota; kingdom Metazoa; phylum Chordata; class Mammalia; order Rodentia; family Sciuridae; genus Sciurus; species Sciurus vulgaris. Next base: position 105,022 of record NW_027632378.1, read on the forward strand.
GCAATGGAATGAACTGGATGGCTCTTTTGTTTGGGTATGTGCTGGCAGAAGTACAATGAGGGTTTGGTTGTTGCGGACTATGTCTATTTGTGGGGTGAGGAAAGTCAAGGCACAGGTCCCTTTCCATCCAGTTGTAAGCATACATAAGCATCTATTCCACATACAAAGACAAGGCCTGGGTGAGGACAACACCACATTGTGTTGGGCCATTTAAGATCATTAGCCCATTTGTCTTCAATAGTTTGGATGCACTGGTCATCAGACTTCCCACTGGGATCATTTGAAATGAGTCTTTTTGATATTTACTGGTAATGCATTTGGGAGCTTTTTGAGACAGTACCACTCCTTGCAGAATAGGTCTCATTAGAGAAGGGTGTCTGTGAGCCTTTGCCAATCAAATTTGTTAGAAGTGCTGGTGTGGCCAGGTACTGGGGGGAGCCGCCACCGGTAAGCAGAGCCACCAGTCTTTTGCTAAATAGGGGTTTAGATCATTGAGAAGGCAGTAAGTTGTGTTTAGGATCTGATATAGCTAGTGTTTAAATCATGTGACTTTCTTGATTGGAATCTAGGTAGGGGCCAATGACCTGGTTCAGCTTCCCAAGAGGTGGGGCTTGAAACCTTAGGGCATTCTTGGTCAGGGAATCCCCAATATTCTTGAATTATTGTTTCCTGTCCAATGTATCTTCCTATCTTTGTGACAGGGAAAGGCTTTTCTGCCAGGTAGCATTTATTTAGCATTTGAGGGTAAATAGAGGTACAAAGGCTGTCATCTCCTTTGTGTGAGGAAGCAGAACCTGGGGAATAGGAACAGGTGGGAGAACATATTCCTCAGGAGGAAGTGCAACATAGTAGATAGGGCATGTTGTTGCTATTGCATAGGTTTTTCTATCATGGAGGCAGAAACTATGAGGGCCTGCTTTGGCATACGCATCAAACTGACTGTTCCAGGAGGGAAAAGGCTATCGTTGACAGGAACAAAGTAGAAAAAAAAAAGGGCTGTGACCCATTGTCCCAGAACTTAATAAGACACAAGTTATTATACGAAGCAGCAGATTCTCCCTAATAGGCTTATCAAACTTAAGTAAAATATGGCTAAAGCAACCCTCTGTATTTGATTCCAGTCATTTGGGGATGTTGCGGTCAGACCTATGGAAAACAGCAAGGCAATTAATGTCATTAGTCTCAGTGCAGCAGGGTGACATTGTGACCACTGCCCTCATTTGTCCCCCATTGAATTCCTTATGCTTCTGCTGTATGTTGTCCAGTCAGCCTCCAGGTGACTGGAACAGGGCTGTCATTTCCTCAGGTGTTGTTAGTAGACAGGTTGGTGTCTGGGGAAGCTGGGGCAGAGCTGTAACAAGGCAGCCTCCAGAGTGTCAGAGTGAGTTTCCAAGTTTGGCCTCACATATCCATGTAGGGGATTTCTCAGTAGCAGCTGCCTTTTTAACTTGAGAGTGGTGTATCCATGGGCCTAATCCTGTAAATTTAATAGCAGTGGTAGAGGTTAATATGACAATATGGGGTTCCCCCCCCCCAGGTAGGCTGAAGTGGCTTTTCCCAGTTTTTAATCCATACAGAGTCTCTGGGCTAATGTGGTTGTAATTGTTTCCCAAGTGAGAGGGAGGCCCTCTCCTGGATACTTCAAGATATCTGGTAAAGGGTTATTCCTAGAGCCTGGAGCTGCTGGGACATACTAATCTCACCTCTCTGATGGGGATTGTCCAAACAAGGTCTCAAGTGGGGAAAAGCCTATGCTTCAAGGTGTGCAGTAGACCTGGAGGAGAACCATAGGGAGGAGATCTACAGATGATACCCCTGTTTCTTGACAGAATTTAGCTAGGGTGGTCTTTAGGGTTCATACATTCGACTTTCCCTGAACCCTGTGGTCTGTAGACAGCGTGCAACTTCCATTTGATTCCCAATATTCAGCTGAGGCTCTGGATGACTCCACAGACTAAGGCAGGTCCGTTATCTGACCCGATGCACAGGAGCAAGCCATAGCTGGGGATGATTTCTTTTAACAGAGCTTTAGTCACTTCTCAGGCCCATTTTGTCCAGGTGGGTATGGCCTCCACCTATCCTGAGTAGGTGCACAGCATTATCAACAGGTATTGGTATCCTCTATTTGGTCTGACTTCCATGAAGTCAACCTCTGTGTCTTCAAAAGGTAAATTTCCAATGGCCTGGACCCCTGGAGGCTGAGCTGCCTGCTGGTCAGCATTATTTTTGGCACAAGTCACACACCTCTGATTGACTTGGTTGCATACAGTAGGAAGTATGGCTATGTAGTAGTACCTGCTAAGTAAAACGTCCAATTTAGTTTTTCCTAGGTGACCCATTTCATGATATTGATGTACCACCTAATAACCCAGACCTTGCAAGATGAAAACCCAGTGGTCTGGCGGTATCCACCATCCCTTGGATGTTTTGTCCTTCTATGGAGGCCCATTTCTGTTGTTCTTTGGTATAATTAGGGTAGTCCAGGAGGCTTGGGGCCAGCAGTATTTGGGTGGCCTGGACTGCCTTAGGGATGATATTGAGTAGCTTCTTTGACCACATGATTGGCCATTCTATTTCCTCATCTCACCTGGTTGGTCTATTTCTGGTGCCCACAGCAGTACATCACTGGCACCTGTGCTGGTTTCCAGACTGCCTCTATGAATCTGAGTATTTCTTCTTTTTGTTTTATTTCTTAACCCCTGACAGAAGTCTTCTTTCCTTATATATGGTCCCATGTACATGCAAAGTGGCAAAAGCATATTTTAGGTCAGTATAAATGTCGACTAACTGGTTAGAGGCATATTCTAAGGCCCTGATCAGGGCCCATAACTCTGCCTGTTGGACTGACCACCCCTGAGGCAGCATTCCTGCTTCCACCACATCACGCTGAGGTTAATGCATCTGTGGCCATTTTATGAAGCTACTCCTATCCATGAACAGGGTGAGATCTGGATTCTGGAGGTGCTGGCCATTCAGTCCAGGTCAGGCCAACTGGAATAAACTTTATATGTCAGGTCTTCACAGTTGAGATGTGGGAGGACCTGGTTCAGCTGGCAGGAAGGATGCAGGGTTTAGGGTGTGCCCAGTTTCCAATTTTACATGGGTGTTTGCACATAACAGCCCTTGGCAGTGGCCATCCAGTTGCTGGCCAGTCATCAGTGTCCCTTGCTGTCCATCAGGGAAATTACAGCATATGGAAATTTAACATTGATGTTCTCTCCAAGCATCAGCTTGTCAGCCTCCTGGACTAAGATCATGGTGGCTGCTAGAGCTCTTAGGCATGGGGACCATCCCATCACAACCAGGTCTGTTTATTTTGATAAATAAGCCACTGGCTGCTGCCAGGGTCCAAACTCTTGGGTGAGGACCCCAAGGGCAGTCCTGTTTTTCTCTGCTACAAAGAGGTTGAATGCCCTTGTTACATCAGGCAGTCTAAGAGCTGGTGCCAAGGTTAACTGCATCTTAATCGCCTGGAAATCATGTTCCTATTCAGTTCCCCAGCATAAGGAGTCATTTTCCAACCTTTGGTAGCTTCATTAAGTGGCTTAGCCAGCACTGAGTGCTGGGGGATCCAGATCTGACAAAAATCCAGTCACTCTAAGAACTATCATATTTCTCTTCTGGTGTTGGGCCTGAGGATAACAGATGGCTTGTTTTTCTTCAGGTCCTGAGGACTGATGGCCTGCTGTAATGAGGAACCCAAGATATTTTACTTATTGTTGGCAGGTTTGGGCCTTCTTCCAGGAGACTCTGTTACAGGCCCCCTGAAAAGAGGGTTTGTAGGGCTTCAGTTCCTGCCCAGCAGGTCTCTAGATTGGGGCTGGACAAGAGGTCATCTACATATGGTAGGAATTCAGATGGTCCCCAAGAAAGTCAGTTAGATACCTGCCTCGTGCCTCCCTGAATAGGGTCAGAGAATTCTTAAAGCCTTGGGGAAGCCAGGTCCAAGTACAGGAGTGTTCCAGGGAGAATGGCACTCGATCATGATCCTGGAATCTCTTGGTCTTTGGAGGTACTTCCTTATTCCAAAGACTGATTGGAAAGCAGCAAGTGACACTTGAACAAGAGAATTCCAAACTTTATTCATGTTGTCGGACCCAGAGAAGAACAAACTCCAAAATCTGAGCCCCAATCTACAGTTTCTCAAAACATTTATAGGCTATGTGGTGCAATAAAATTTCTGATCTACGTGATTGAAGGCTCTGCATGGGGTTTCAAGTGGGAAGCAGTTTACAGAAGAAAAAAAAATAAGAGAAACTGGCTCTTTTCATAGGTCTGCCATAAATCTCTAGTCTTGTGTTTGAAAGCTTCACACAGGGGTGTTTACATTTCTAAAGGGTAAAGTCAGGCTCTTAGAGACAGTGATTTACAATCCAAAAGGTAGGGACTATGGCAAATTATGTTTCCTGAAGAAAGACTGATAGAAGGGGAGGAGAACTGACCCTTTCCCCAGGTGTTTGTGTGTTTGTTTTTAACATAAAGTTCTTGTAACTTCATTTTACAATCAGGTCTGTTTTTGCCATCTCAGCTCCTGCCTGGCTCAACTGCTAGGCCAGAACCTAGGAAATGTCCATCTATAAATATTAACACCTCAAACCAAAGTTTGCCTATTTCTCCCTCTGGAGATGACCCACATTCTCCCTTGATTATGTATTTACGTTTATAAATAAACCTCTGTCCATGCATGTGCTGAAATTTTTTCAGTCACATAGGTTAAGAATCCTGCTAGTCCTGAGTCAAGATTCCCATTCTTATGGAAACTCCTTGGACATGTCTTCAGAGACATGTCTTCTCCTGTGACACTACCACTTAACTATACCCACAACCTCTTTATTTTTATTTTGATATGAGGGTTTCATTAAGGTGCCCAGGCTGGTCTTAAACTTGCGATCCTCCTGCCTCCATCTCGCAGGCAGCTAGGATTAGAGGCATGCACCAGCAAGCCAAGCTTAAGTTTCATCAATTTAGTCCCTACCATGCAGTCCTCTGGAATACCTGCAGTATTCCTGTTAAGGTAGCTACTAGACAGTGTCCTGGTTCTTCCATCCACCTGAGACTTCAGGTTACATTCTAACAAGGATCACAACTCAACTCCAGAGTATTCCTCATGTCCAAGAATGATGGGAATTGTTATAGTGTTGAATAGACAAGGATGGTGGAAGGGAAGTGACATACCTCTGTGTCCCTATGTCCTCATCACTCGTTTCAGTAACCCATCCAACAAATTCCATACCAAACTTGGTTCTTCTCTACGAGCTCCTGGTTCTGGTGTACAATATTCACACTCTTCTCTGATGTTACACTAGAACAGAGAGAAAGGGGAAAGAAAGCACATGGAATAAGGAGGAAAGTACAAGAATGGAAATCACATGAAACACGGGATGGGGTGGTGAGAGCCTGCCTGTCCAGTCAACTGAAAGCTGCACAATGATGCTTTTCCTCTTCCCAGTTCCATCGCACAACACACACACACACACACACACACACACACACAGTAGTGACAAAGACACACACAATGGAAAAGTCACCTAATCTGTTTACTGTTCTGTTTACATGTCCAAATATCCTCTTTGCAGTCATGTAATTATTGCTGATGTCAAAGGCAGCACACTGATACAAAGAAGAAGGCAAAGGTGGAAGGGAGAACTCACATTTCTTAAGGGCCTGCTAGATGCCACACACTGTGGATTATTTTCAGATTTTCTCTTTTCCAATCCTCAAAGCAGTGTTGTGAGGTGGGCATCAGTATTCCTTTCTACAGATGGAGAGATGGTCAGGTTCAGAGAGCAAAATACATACTCAAGAAATTTGAGAGAGATGTCAATCAACACTGAGGTCAACTTAAAGGGCCTTCGCTGGATAACTCTGGGAAAAATTGAATATTAAAACATATAAGGATAGTAAGAGAGGGTAATGCTTTGAGAAAAATGGTAAATTCTCAACCCACTGACAAATAAGTACATGAATAAGTATGGGGGATGAGAAAGCACTACACTCAAATATCAACTAATAATTCCATAAATATAATACTTGACAGCCACCAGAATAATAAATAAATAATCCAGGTAAGTATCAGAGATGGATGTTCAGTGTGTACCAAATGCCACAGCAGTCCCTGAGTCACCATGGTAACCATGCTGACCAAGCAAAGATGGGTACAAGCCAACAAAAACCACTCCAGTCTTGTACCTAATGTGTGCTAGGATGTGAATAGAACCAAGAGGGCCATATACTTCACCTCAAGTATCATTGAAAACAAACATTCCTAGCAACTTCATGGACATATACAGATACACATGGACTCATAAACACACATCCACATGCATACATGCCGTCTCCTCTTATCTCCCCACACAGGAACTCACTAAGATGGATTTACCCAGAGATAAAGAATTAAAACCACACATTACAACAGATTCACTTCTAAATGTATGCATAAATATGAAAGTTATTGAGCAATGTGCTTTTAGTGTGATTTTTCTTAAGATGAATTACAAAGTTGTTTCAAGGACTTTTTCCCCACTAATTGCAATATATTACCAATGACTTCTATAAGCAGACCTGGAAATACTGGCAAAACCTGTTAAGCATCACATACCTTTTCTATGCTCTACTAGCCTACACTTTCAACCATCCACATTCCTCATAAGTAGAATTAAACACTTGGATGCTGACTGTTCATTGACAGTATCATAATTAGGAACTGTACTTAAAAATAATGTCATGTATAGCAGCATCAAAACTATGAAATATTTCTAGACATACTGACACAGACCTGTAATTCCATGTACTCAGCAGGAGGATGGCAAGTTCAATCCAGCCTCAGCAATTTCACAATACCCTGCTTCAAAATAAAAATAAATAATATAAAAAGGTCTGGGGATGTAGTTCAGTGGTAGAGTTCTCATGGGTTCAATTCCTTATCCCAGAAGGAATGAAATATTATGAAAAATTGGTATTATTTTTGAAAATACTGAATTCTTTTCCTTTACATTTTAACTAACACTTGATAACATCCTGGCTTCTTTAAAAATTCATCATAGACCTTGGCAGGGTGGCAAACATCTGTAATCCCAGCAACTTGGGAGGCTCAGACAGGAAAATTATAAGTTCCAGGCCAGCCTCAATAACTTAGTTAGGCCCTAAGCAACTTAGTGAAAACCTGTCTCAAAATAAAATAAAAATAAATAAAAATGGCTGTGGATATGGATCAATGCTAAGGCACCCCTGGGTTAAATATGTAGTACTGATGGAGAAAACATAGTGACCATGAAAGAATACATGGTCATATTACAATCTCAAGTTGAAGGAAGACCGTCCAATCAGCTGCATATTTCAACATCAATCTGAGAAAGACATGGGAATCACTATTACTAAGTGGTTTTGATTACTGAGGGTTCCATAATCTTGTGGATGAGACACTTGCCCTACCTTTACATGAAAAGTAGGTCCAGGATACTTTGACAAGGACACCACACTAGATGGTTCCACATCTCCTTCACTAGACAGTGGACCACAGAGTCCCAAATCTGGAAGGAGACAGTGGCTCAGAGACCAATGGCATTGGTACAACTGGGTAGTGATCATAACAACCAGAGGTACAATGGGCTTCTCAGCAAGACCTTTTCCTTCTTTACTCATTTCTCATCCTCTAACAACAAATTTGTAAAGGTATAAGAAGTGGGTTGAGATTATACCAGATGAGTCTGGACCAAACTATCACACTAGAGATTCTGTCAAAAAGACTAGGTGACCAAGCTGAAAGGGTTCCTACTGGACAAATATTTCATTATCAAATGAAAAAAAATGAATGAACATAATGGATTAAAACACATCAAACATATAAGCATCTATTAGTCAATGATGTCACTGGTAATAAAAATCAAAACAAACAAAAGTTCACTGTTCAACTTTGGAGGACACCAGTGAAATAATACATTGTTATGAAATGTGGAAATACTGCAAAAAGAAAGCGTTCATCCTACCCTTCCTGTATACACCATATCTACCATACAGTCTTCTTTTATTAGATAATAACTAAATATATAATGGGTTCAATACAAATAATAGAGCTGGTGTGGTGGCACGTGCCTGTAGTCCCAGCAATTTGGGAGGCTGAGAAAGGAGGACCTCAATTCTGAAGCTAGCCTCAGAAGTTAGACTCTGCCTCAAAATTAAAATAAATGGGGCTGGGAGAGAGCTCAGTTGGTAGAGTGCTTGCCTTGTAAGCACAAGGACCTGGGTTCAATCCCCAGCACTAAAAAAAATAATTAAATATAAAAATGGCTAGACATATGACTCAGTGGTAGAGCACCCCTGGGTGCAATCCCCAGTACTGAAAATATATACACACACATGTATGTAGGTATATACATATACATATAATAAACACATAATAGATCATTAGAGGCATCTAATTAACTCTAAAGTGTAAATAAGGAGAGTGAAAAGGAAGATGAATACATGGGTGAATACAAGGATTAAATAAGAAATTAATTTTTTAAAATAATATCTATGGGTAAATGACAAAGATTAATAGAGGGTAGGCAGCAAAGGGTGTGGAAAAAGAATGGGAAGGAGGGGTACTGAGGTCTGAATTAGAATACGATATATTTCTTGGTTGTATAATCATTTCAGAACGAATTCTACCATCATGTATAACTAAAAAGAACCATTAAAAAAATGAAGCCAGGTGTGGTGACACATGCTTGTAATCCCAGCAGCTTGGGAGGCTAAGGCAGGAGGATTGCAAGTTTAAAGATAGCCTTAGCAACTTAGCAAGTCCCTAAAGCAACTTAGTGAGACCCCATCTGTAAATAAAATATACAAAAGGGTCAGGGATGTGGCTCAGTGGCTAAACACCCCTGGGTTCAATCCCCAGTACCAAAAATAAATAAAAATAATAAAGCATACCTCTATAAATTAAATTCTAAATCACAGCACTAAAAAAAAGTCTGAGATCAGCTGCCTTCTTCACATTAACTTTGAAGTTTGGTGAACCTTGAAGGACTTAGAATTTTAAGGAATCTCTCTTTGGAAGCCCTCATCCATCATGCAGAAACAACATTTCATCCTAATGCCCTCTCTCCTCTGTTCCCTCTGTCCTCTGCTCTGTTCCTCTCCCATCTCATCTCTGTAGCTCCCCTTTCCTCTTTTCTCCTCCTCCTTCTATCTCCCTTCCAAGTTCCAAAAAGTGCTTTGTAAAATCCCTGATAAAATTCTCTACTTCCCAATGACTCCTCATCCACTGCACTTGACTTCTGCCCCTAGGATTGCAATGAACATGCTCTCATCAAGGTCACAATCCACCTTTTTGTCTTTAGGTCCAGGTTTTGTGTAAAAACATACTCTTTGGCATAATGCTTATAATGATCTTCTAAATATGCATGCTTATGCAGACTACTTCCTTCACTAAACAACACATCTTTGACAGTTTCGCAGGCTCTGCGAAATATCTTCTCTTTCACAGAAGATATTCAGCTTTAGATCAGAAATATCCCTGAGGTAAATGTTAAGAGACATCATGTAGCAGGCCATCATGTAGCAGGTACTCATCCAAGTTGTTCTACTGCATAAATGTGTAGTCTTGGGCAACGTGCTTGTTCTCTGTCCCTCTGTTACTAATGCATAAAATGGAAATTTGCAATAGTATTCATATCATAAGAGTGCTGTGAACATCAAATACCTCAATATCTAAAAACACTTCACACAAAATGTATTCTAGCCAATTTGTTTCTTTTTCAAGTATGGCATTTCAGGTAAATGGATAGAGTTGGAGAATATCATGCTAAGAATAATAAGCTAATCCCAAAAAACCAAAGGCCGAATGATTTCTCTGATAAGTGGATGATGATACATAATGGGAGGAGGGGGTAAGTGAAGAATTGAGGAACTTTAGATTGTGTAAAGGGAAATGAGGGGTGGGGGGCAGGAAAGATAATGGAATGAGACAAACATCATTACCCTATGTACATGTATGAATACATAAACGGTGTGACTCTACAGAGAAGTGAAAGTTGTATCCCATTTGTGTACAATGACTCAAAAAATGATACTAATAAATTTTTAAAATATTTATGGTTTAGAAGAGGCTTTTAAAGTTATCTTTTGAGCAAGATTCTTTCAGTAATATTAAATAACTAATAATATTTTTATTTTTGTATCTGTATACATGCTTTTACTATTAATAAAATAATAATTTATATGGAATAACAAAAAAACTATATTAGACCTTAGTGTTTCTACTATTCCTATGGTATAGTCTGATATTTATCCATAAACAATGACCTTTGCAGTCTGTTGTTAGGAAATGAGCAGATTACAAAGGTAAATGGAGAATGAGATTTTATCTTTTGTGCCCAATTCTATGAAGGCATGCATAGATGCATAAATGTATAAATATCAGCACAACAAAATTTCAAAAAGAACATATTGCAAATGATAACATTGACAATGATTTTATTTGGATTTTTAGTATGGCAGAAAATTGGGTTTTTCTCTTTTTTGTTACCTATTTGTAGGTATAATAGAGACCTATTTGTTTTATAATAATATAAAGGAATAGCAGGAAATTTGTCTTTCTCACAGAAGATATTCAGCTTTAGATCAGAAATATCCCTGAGGTAAATGTTAAGAGACATGATGTTAGTAGAGCACTTCCACGGTGTGACAGAACATATTCATCTAAATCTCCAAACAACAAAGATTACTATCAATATTTTAAAATCTACCAGTTTAATGGGGGGAACCATGATAATATTGTGTTATTTTGAATTGCTGATTCAAAGAGGCATTACATGTCTTATATGGGTCAGTAGCCCTGGGTTAAATCCCTAGCACTGCAATAATAAATTAGCTAATTCTAATTAAATGTGATCAACTCTTTTAAAAATGTGACTGAAAAATCCAGATTGTGTTACTGCTCCCTACAACATACAAATTGAGCAAATGGGAGTGTTCATTTTATTTACTTATTTATTTAGTATTAGAGAATGAACCCAGGCTGCTTTACCACTGAGCTACATCCCTAGTCATTTTAGTTTTATTCTGAAACAGGGTCATGATCAGTTGATAAAAGTCTCTAAGTTGCTGAGGGTGGCCTCACACTTGCAATCCTCCTGCCTTGAGCTCCCAAGTCACTGGGAATAGAGTTCTGTGCCACTATGCCTGTCTGATAGTTAGAAGCTCTAAATAAGAATACATACATAAGGAGGCATATGTGTGTATAGGGAAATACATGTACCCATTACATACACACACACATACACTCTCTCTCTCTCTCTCTCTCTCTCTCTCTCTCTCTCTCTCTCTCTCTCTCTCTCTCTCTCTCACATATGCATACATACAGGATACAGGTCATACTATGGAAATATGAATATGTATTTATTCTCATGTTTCTTCCTTTGTCATTTCCATCAGTTTCTTAGGCTTCTATGTATAAGACCTACAACAAAATAAGACATTTTATCATGTATAACTAAAAAGAGCCAATTAAAACAAAAGACCATTTTTCATGAAGTAATATCAACATAAACAATAGAATTATAAAGAATGTATTAAAAATGAAAAACCCAAATACTTGCTGTGATTTTCTTCCCCTGTGTATGAAGGTGGCTAGTGAAATCAGAAAAGACTTCAAATGAGTTTCAACTGTATACATGATGTTTTATTTCCTATTATGAATATATAGAAATCTGTAATATACATTCTATGATTTTGTGTACATCTAAAATATCTTATAACAACTGCTGTTTTATGAGCGTTAATTCTGGTTTTAAAAATTATCATGCTAATTTGGAAATTTTAAAGAAAACATAGGAAAGAGCAGAAATATATATCTAATTGATCAGTAAACCTCCCTACCATTACTTTTTTTTGGTATGAGGGATTGAACCCAGGAGTGTTTAACCACTGAGCCACATCTCCAGCCCTTTTTAAAAATATTTTATTTGGAGATAGGGTCTCACTAGTTTGCTTTGGGCCTCGCAAGTTGGTGAGGCTGGCTTTGAACACACAATCCTCCTGCCTTAGCCTTCCAAGTCATTGGCATTGGAGGCATGTTCCACTGCACTCAGCTCCATTAATTTTTGAAGTATCACATTTGTTCTTTTCTTGCCATATATTCTCTATATACACATATACTGCATATGTTGTATATATATATATATATCATGTGAAATTCATATTCTTAAGACTCGTTTTTAGCTAAAAATAATTAATCTAGTCCATGTCCCTATCCACTAGTCCTGTATTGATTACCCTTCTGTGTTAGACCAGATGCCTAAAGGGAACCGGCTTATCTAAGCTCAGTAAGAAAACTACTTCTCATATCAAACTAGATGGAAAATTCTTAAAAAACTGGAAGGCTATTATAAAAGTCATATGGAAATACAAAGAACCTAGAGACTCTGAAGGCAAACTTTGAAAAAGAAATAGCAGAGAACAATGCTACCTGATTTCAAAACTTTTTATATACTTACAGTAATCAAGACAGCAGGTTTTTAAAATAAAGTTAGACAAGTTTATCAAAGGAACAGAAAAGAGAATACACCCATGCCTGTAGGTGTGATTTTATAACTGATTTTTCACAGTGATGCAAATGCAACTTAGTAGTGAAAGGATGATCTTTTCAACAAAGGGTGCTGGGACAAGTGGATATCCACATGCACAAGTATAAACTGTGATCCAAATATCATACCACATGCAAAAATCAACTCAAATGAATGATCTGAACATAAAAACTAAATCTATAAACTTCTAGCAAAAAACACAAAGGAAATTCCTTATGAGTGTGGATCAGATGGGGATTTCTTAGCTGAGACACCACAAACTTTATCCACATTTGAAAAACTTAACAACTTGGAATTCCTCAAAGTTAAAATCTTCAGCTCTGCTGGGCTTCGTGGCAAAAGCCTGTAATCACAGTTACTCCACAAACTTTATCCACATTTGAAAAACTTAACAACTTGGAATTCCTCAAAGTTAAAATCTTCAGCTCTGCTGGGCTTCGTGGCAAAAGCCTGTAATCACAGTTACTCCACAAACTTTATCCACATTTGAAAAACTTAACAACTTGGAATTCCTCAAAGTTAAAATCTTCAGCTCTGCTGGGCTTGGTGGCAAAAGCCTGTAATCACAGTTACTCGGGAGACCAAGAAAGGAGGTCTGCAAATTTTAGGCCAAACTCAGAACTTAGCAAGGCCCTAAGCAACTTAGCAAGACGCCATCACCAAACAGAAGTAATAAGTGTCTCAAAAATCTAAAAAAAAGTAAAATAAAAGTAATTACTAAAAATGAAAAATCCTGTCTTAATACCTCATACAAGCAGAGAGCAAACAAAATAAAAAACTGGGACTGGGTTATACCTCAGTGATACATCACAGGCTGAGAATGCATGAGGCCCTGGGTTCAATACATGCCATCACTAAATAAAATAGATGACTTACTAAAGTACAGTGCAATTTCATATTTTATTTATGTGTGTATGAACAATACAACAGTATTGAGAACAAATTAACAAATATATTAACCATATAAAAATGTAAAAGGATATAAAAGCAATTAAAAGAACAACACTTTCAGGCTGCCTATTGAAGTAAAATTCCAAACTAATGCTTTTCAAGCATATACCTAAAACAAAAAAGCCTTTAAATGCCACATTAAGGAAAGCACAGTAGTGCTGACCTATAATGCCCAGGATGTGGGAGACTGAAGCATGAAGGTTGTAAGTTCAAGGCAAGTTCTGGCAATTATAAAGGGCAATGGTAGAGGGAATTTATTGATGAGGCCATTGGAAAGAGTTGGTCATGCAGGCATTCATCACTTTACAGGGCAGAAACTAGCTGTGTGTGTGTGCATGAATCAATAAATGAAGGGGAAATATATATCCTGGGATATGGGGGTATACATTTTCACCATATTCTAAATAATGATATGAATAACACCTCTGGGGACACTTAGTTACTTTATCTTGAAGCTTTTATCTTTTCACTTACAAGATAATACACAATGGAGGACCCAGTGCATTATTTCAGAGCCTTGTTTGTCCTCCTGGGAGGCCCACTCTCCATTCCACTCAGGCTAACCTCCCTCCAACCTTTTTAACACACCCCCATGAGACTTGACACGGCACCTGATTCAGCTTCACTGAGGAGTATCTAACAACACCATTGAGGCCTTCCTCTATGCTTTAGTAAGGTTATTCTACAGAGGTCACCAATACTTCCACAACGACCAGGACCTAGACCAGTGGTTACTCTGACCTCTCTACTTCCTGTGCTACTGAGTCCAAACAGGTGAAGGCAATTCACTATTCTTCTGCCATGCCAGGTTTGTCTCTATTAAAAAGTTATAATTGTCACTCTGATGAAGTAAGGTGACTAGGGCAATGGCAATATGAATACTGGTTTCCCAAATAAGCAGTGCCTATGTTTGGTCCCTTGTGTTCTTACTTTTCACTAAGAGAAAACACTTCCACTCTTCAGAATACCAACTGAGGAAAGCAGACTAATTAGAGAGACTAGGCAACTAGTTACAGGCCCTCATAAGTCCTGCCCATGGCACCAGAGCCAGATCTCTGAAGAGTCTCTGATAAGTCAGGTCTTCCTCCTCCTTATATCAAGGTGACTCTACAGAAGTCACCAGAGCATCCAAAATGTTCTAGATCTGGTAAAATAATTACTGTGACCTCTCCACCACCTCAGCTACTGGAGTTGAGAAAAGGGACAAGAGCTCAGGGAACACTGTATGACTGAAGGCAGGAGAAGGACTCACCCTAGGTGGAACAGGCAGTGGGCCCAGGAGATCTTTTAACTCTTGCTTCAGTGTCCCTCCCTGCAAATCCACTGTCATCTCCTCCTGGAACTTCAAGAAAGTAAAAGAGACCCAGGTCACATGTATGGCTAGTGTGAACACAGAAGTCCTCAACAGAGTACAAGAAAAGAACAATTATTTGGAATTCTGCAGAAATTGTGAGGACTTTTCCACTGCCCCAGAATTATTCTACATAGAACAGAGATGACATATTTTTACATAATGTATATTAATGTATATTCTTCCCTTCTTATATTCCCAAATACTCACTAAAATATACTGATGCCATTGAAGTAAACAACCTACTTGTTAATATATGTATAAAATACATCTTTGCAAATGTTTTATTCTGAGTCCAGTATATAAGGTAAAAATACTAATACTCAGCACTCGTATGAACATGGAAATTCACAATATGTTCTTTCCTTCCTTTATTTCCTGTCTGCATGCATATAATGCAAATGTAAACATCATACATATAGTTTATAACTATTGTGGCATTTATAGAATTCGGTGATTTTTAATTTTGCTGTTATTTTTGTCCTATGTATAACTTGTGAATGAAGAATTAATAAATATTACAGTATAAGATAGCTTAACTTCACTTTGGTTGCTACTGGGAATGGAACCCAGGACTTTGCACATACCAAGTATGCACTCTACTACTGAACTACACCTCCAAACCCTCTAGCTTCACTGTTAATGAATCTTTTACCAATTCACCTAGCCCTGAATTTTGAAAGTAGTTATTTGGTTGGAAATACTGTAGCTATATCACACTAAATAATATTAATTTCTGCATCTGTTTAAGAAATTACTATACACTTCCTTTAATTTACATGTCAACTTCTCTGTCCAAGAATATGAAATTGTGGTCCAAGGCACAATATGATGCCTGGCAGTATAGCCCCACACATATAATTCACACTTTGCATGAGTGGTAAGAATCACTATCACCATCACTGTCACCATTAGTAATGATCAACAGGAAAGACATTAATAATGATTGAGTACATAGTAGATAAATTGTTTGCACAAGGTCATGCAATCAGTAAGCAATGGTTGCCAGGAACAAATCCTGGTCCTTCCTACTCCAAAACCCAACCCAAACACTGTTTCAATATTTATTGTCCTTCTTATTACACTAGAAGTCAACAAAGAAAAAAAGGACTCACCAAGGAAGGTTCCATGCTCAGCTTATGGGTCTGGTAATGGGTATGCAGGTTTGATGATTCCCATTGTTATCTAGCCAATGCCTTACTGTTCATTCTTCTGGACTATTTCAGAAGTGCAGTAAGAAATTGTTTTGCTCATGTCCAACTAGATGGAAAGTAAGAAAACAGGAAAGCACAGGAGAGTAAGGAAATGATAAAATGGGTCTGAAGTCTACTTCCAGGTACATTTCCAGATGCTGTCTCAAATTTCTTGTGGGACAGAGGAAGCAGGGTGGGCTGGCAGTGACATATATCAAAATCAAACCACATGCTAGACATTCTGTGGGGCTTTCTTTTTCTTATTAAAATAAGCCTGTAAAGAAAGCAATTTAGAAAATGGTTTTCCAGTGCTTCAGGGCTGAAAGTGACAAACTCACTCAATATGAAGTCTGGGTTATGTCATGCCCCCTTGGTAATCACCCACCTTTTATTGATGAAGATGATGGTGAGGAAGAAATCCTGCCCTATGTTCAAGAGACCTGGATATGGACTCCATGTGAATTATCTGATTTCTGACACACTGAACTGGACCCAGAAAGCAGCACAAGCTAGTACCATTTGCCAAAGGAAATGCAATATCATTTTAACCCTAGTAATTCTATCCAGGACCAGTAATTATCCCCATTACTTGGATCAGGCAAAAGAAATTAGAAGATATAAAACCTGACCTAGGGAAGCAACCTCATAATAAATGTTCCAGGACTAAAAATTAGAGATGATTTGAAACACTAAACTTTTTCACTTTTGAACTCTGAGCTGACATATACAGATATTTGATAAACAAGGCATTAGTATTCAGTGGTTCTCTTGAAGACAATGTGCTGAAATACTTATTAAATACTATCATGTAATATAAAATTCCATTTGAATAGGTAAATTATAAAATAATATTATGAAAATTGGAAAAACTATTTCTAATCTATATTCATCTTTATTTAACTTTTTGTAAAAAGTTTTATTGAGGCATAACTCACATAAAATATTTCCATTGCAAGGATACAGTTATTTATAGTAAGTTTATAAGGTGTTACAGCCATCCTACAATTCATAAAGGCAGATAAATAGATGCCTCCAAATTGAATTTTTGAGCCATATGGTATAGCTATAAATACTTTTTTGAAAAAAAAAATTACCACACTGTCTTCCAGAGGACTACTTTTACATTCCCACAGCAAAATATGAGTATGAGTATACCATTTTTTCCACATTCCCACTAACACTTGTTATTGTATCTTTTTAATATGTGTTCTTTTATTGGTTCTTTTTAGTTATACATGACAGTAGAATGTACTTTGAAATATCTAAAATATATACAACAATGGGTTTTTAATCCATGATATTTGGAATACTCTTAACACAACAGACATATGTTAATGATATCGAGAGACAATACACATAAATAACAAAATCAAATCTTAAAAAAATACTTGGAAACACTCCGAAAAGAAATATATTTAATAAATCAGGAAAATCACAAAATATAAGGTCAAATATGGTCACATTATGTAAAAGAATACATCTATCAACTTAAGTTAATGGGTATGTACAGGTGATTAAATAAAAGTTATAGTATTACATATAGAGAGAAAGTCTGGAAAACAGGTATGGATTAATTAATGGAAACTTTGTAATAAGGATAAGGAAAGGGAGGCAAAATAATTTTAATCTCTAATATACATTTTAACTATATTTGAATGTCTTTGTGTACACCCACGTGTGTACGTGTGTGTCATATACTGTGATGGAAACCAGGGCCTTGCACATGACAGGCAATTGCTCTACCACTGAGATACATGCCCAGCCTGATTTTATATGTATTAAAGAACAAAAAGAATTAACTGGTAGCATGGCAAACTGAGATGAAATTTTACAAATAAGTAAGTCTGTAAACGGAGTCACAACTGATTAAGAATAATGCCCAAATACATGAGAAAATTGCATATTAAACTATTCAATAATTTAATAAATTTAAACACACGTACTAAATATGGAAACTACAGTGTTTTAAATATAAAAACCTTACTGTATATAATGTTGAAAAGAAAATAATTCTGAACTGATTACACATGATGCCCGGGTAATTGTTGCTTTAGAAACATGTTCACAGTATACTTTTTCATGTGTAAAAAGCAGATCAAAACAATTTAATTGATAGATTGACTTTGTAGATGTGCCTGTATTTCTTTCTCATCCTTCTTAAGAACAATAATTCTCACAAAAATTTGAGAAGAGGGAAAAAATAACAGAATGAATCAAACACCATTACCCTACGTAAATGTATGATTACACAAATGGTATGCCTCTACTTCATGTACAGAGAAACAAGATGTTCCCCATTTGTTTACAATAAAAAAAAAGAAAAAAAGTTGAGCAGTTTTCTACTCAGTTCACATAGGGGCTAGATTTTGAATACCAGGGTGAAAGATTCCAAGGTGTGCATAAAGATAGCAGGATCACCACCAATGTGTGGAGAAGTCCAGAAAGCTCTGGCCTGCACAATAAATGAAGGCAGCTCTTTCACTGTTCACAAATCCCCTACCTCAGTCCAAGTGTCCTGCTGGACATTTTCTCACCCCTAAAATTCTGACTCCAATCTCCAGATGGCATCATTCCCCATCTATTCTTGGATACTTCTGTCTCAATGAAATGGCATTTCCATAAACAGAAACAAAAATTTTCCTCAAAGTAGACTATGAATCAACAAAGATTGCAACCTCAGTTTTCTTTGGAAAATTCACGTTTTTACAAAACAACTGAAAGAACTCATGCATAGTATCATTACCTGCTACTCCTATGCATATGCATAAAATTTATGAAATACGTATTGTGGTCTAGTTTGTGACAGGTACTGCCAGGCCAATTCTACATATGCTTCCCATACCTTCCCCCTCTACTTCTAGACCTGCCCAACAGGATATGTCCAAAGGAAGCAACTTGGACGTTGGAGGTTCTGCCATGGTGTATGACCTTAAATGAACTCCATTTCGGACAGGAAGACTCCAATAGTCACCCTGAGTTCTGGAAATAGCATCTGAATAGGATATAATACAGCTGAGTGGGAAACTTGTGAAAATAAGGCACCTAGTACTAATGGGCTACCTTCTCCTCACTCACAGATAGGGAGTGGAGGACCAGGAAACCCTTGTGTGGCTTCAGTCTTGGTTCTTCTCAGGAGCAGGGAACTACAGGCTCTTCCTTTAGCCCTTTGCTAGGACAGGGTGGTGGACCACCAAACTGGTTTTATGATTGTCTTTTCCCTAGGAGGGATGCCTTCCTAATTAATATTATGAGGTGACATGGAGTTTCTGCCTCACGTTAGAGGCCTCTCCCAGTTGGCAGCACAGACCCCAAAGCCACAGGGACAGAAAAAAGGAGAAAGCAGATTTTCACCTAAAAGTTCAAGCCTAGAAGCCCTGCCCAAATATCTAATTGTCCTGATTTAGTGAAATGGCTTTTTCGGAGTTCTTACATGATGTTCATCTCCCTTGGATTCCCTTGGATAGTCTAAGGATACCTCTGAGGATCTAGGTATTCTCATGCACTACAGGAGGTAATGTCAATTGGCACACCTTCCTTGAAGGGGAATTGATGCTATCTAGCAATATTACACAGGCTTATACTCCTGGAACCAGCCATCTTCCTACCAAGAATATATGCCAAAGTTACAATGCAAAAAAGACCAAAGGACAATTCATAACAGCAGAAGCCTAGAAACATGAAAAATATCCACAAATAGGAGGCTGAAAGAATAATCTAAGTAATCTAAGGGACTATGCAGGCATAAAAAACAGTGCAGAATCCCTCTCTTGAAGCTATGGAGTGATCTTCAGGATATATTGCTGATGAAAAATAAGGTGCATACAAAAACTGTTAACTGCAGCCACCCATAAGAAACAATAACCTACATGTGGTGATTCAAACTTCAAATTTCAATTAAATCATGACTCAGTTCCTCAGTCCAACACATCATGATTCATTTGTTCAACAGCCACAGGTAGCCAGTGACAGTGACCTTGCACACTTGGGACAGAGAATAGTCAAACAGAGAACACTTTTATTTCATAAGAAATTTCCATTGAACAGTGCTGGCATAGAATATGACACCCATCAACTGTGAACAGTGGAGGAAAATATATATATATACCATATTTGATTATCTTATTAAAAATTGGACAGTTGAAACCAAAACTGCAAAAAACGATTACCTGTAAGGAGATAATGAAACACCCCAGGATGGAAACATAAAACATAAAACATAAAAAAACATAAAACATAAAACATAAAAGATTCCAAGATCTTAAAAACATAAAACATAAAAAGATTCCAAGCTCTAAAAAGGATAAGAAACACTGAGCAATGCAGGTGCAATGAGCAAATCTAGGACACTGACAGAATCCTCTAAACCATTTCCCACTAAGAGGAGCCAGATCCCCTTTGCAGAAATGGCTGATTCCATATCTGGGGTTGAGATTACACCAGATGAGTCTGGACCAAACAATAACAATAGATATTATATCACAAAGACTAGGCCACCAAGCTGAAAGGGTTCCTACTGGACAAACATTTCATTTTGAAATGAAAAAGATGAATGAACATAATGGATTAAAAACACATCAAATATATATGCATCTATTAGTCCATGATGTCAGTGTTAATAAAAAGCAAAATACAAACAAAATTAGCTCGATACTCCTCTTTGGAGGACCCTGGGGATACAACTCAAGCTTTTTTATTTTTAGTGCATTTTATTTATACATAATAGTGGGGTTCATTACTACTTGTTCATAAATGCATCTGAGAGTTTTCTCCATTTCAGTCCCAAGTATGATCCCCTTTTCTCTCATCCGTCCCCCAAGCCCTTTCCATTACTCTATTGTTATCCTTTAATTGATTTATTTATTTTAATTGGTGCATTATATGAAACTGGTTTGCATTGTGATATATTCATGGTTGCGCATCACACAATTTGGTTAAATTCATTATCCAGTTCTTCCTTTTTCCTCCCCTTCTTCATTGCTCTTGTTTCCTTGAGTCTCATCTACTGTGCCCACTTCTATTTTGACAAGATCTCCCTTTTATTTTTCCTTTTCTCTATCTAGCTTCCACATATGAGAAAAAATATTTGGCCCTTGACATTCTGAGTGTGGCTAATTCTGCTCAGTATGACGTTCAATAATTTCTTCCATTGATTAGCAAAAGACATAATTTCATTCTTCTTTATGGTTGAATATAACTCCATTGTGTATATATGCTACATTTTCATCCATTTGCATATTACTGGGCACCTAGGTTAGTTCCTTACCTTGTCTATTATGTGCTGTTATCAGTGTTGGTATGCATCTATCACTATAATGTACTGATCTGAGATCTTTTGGATAAATACAAAGTAGCTGGATAACTGAGTCATATGGTGTTTCCATTCCTGTATTTGAACAATCTCTGTTATGCTTTCCAAAGTGGTTGTACTAAATTATAGCTACACCAACAATGTAGTAGTGAACCTTTTCCTCTACATTCTCACCATCGATTATCCTCATTTCTGTTTTTGATTGTCATTCTGACTAGGGTGAAATGAAATATCAGTGTAGTTTTGATTTGCATCTCCTTTATTGATCAATTCATTATTTTGAAATATGGAAATATTGCAAAAAAAAGCATTCATCTTATCATTCCTCTACATTCCAAACCTCAGTGGAACCCAATATTTAATAAAGGGAAGTTTCTTTTATAGAAGGTTCCAGATGATGTATGCAGAAGACACCAGAATTAGAACATCACCACTTTCCCACAATTTAATGAAATGCAGATCAAGGTAACAATCATCAGAGACTGAAAAAAGAAAATCTTGATGTGAAAGGAAGATAGAAATGTTTATAATGGATGAATGAGGCTGCCCAAACCTGAAGCCTATAACGAATCTCAACACACCAGAGAAAAACAGTGTGCCTCCTGATGCAATGCTACCAAAAAACACACCCCCATATTTGAGGTCCCCTTGTGCAAACACTCACGTCTAAAAAAGCCTTAAACCTACATACTAATTTAGGTAAAGAAAGGAGGGGCCAGAGGAAAATTAAGAACACAATATGGACACAATGAGCAAAATCCAGAATTCAAACTCCACAAGATAAAAATATCTAGAATTCTCAAAAGAAAGAAGTTGGAAGCCTTTATGTTTTTTAAAAGAAGACCTTATTTAGATTAAGAGTCATTTGATAAGAGAGGATTGCAAATTCAAAGTCAGCCTCAGCAACTTAGGTACTAAGCAATTTAGTGAGACAATGTCTAAAAATAAAAAAAATAAAAAGGATTGAGGATGTGGCTCGGTGGTTAAGCACCTCCGTGTTCTAACCCTGGTATCAAAAATAAATAGATAATTAATTCATCAGAGAGTTAAAGTACACAAAAATTAAAATTAAAACCACATTGACATGAGCCCACCAAATAATAATAATGGAATGAATGGAAAATACCAAGGGTTAGTAGGGATGTGGAACAAGGGGAACACTCACACATGGCTGATTTACAGACTGGAATACAGATTCCAATAGTGTAGAAACTGGAACTACCACCTTGATAACTTCTTGACAGGGTCCACTAAGCTAAATGTACACATACTCAGAAATACTGCTTAGGTACATGTTCAAGAGAAATGAAAATGAATGTTCAGCCACATATAGTATATGGAAGAAAAATGTAAGTTTTTTTCGCTACCCATTTTGGGCCCATGACTGAGGTCCCTAAAACAAAAGATAACAAATGACATATTAGCAAGAAAAAAGCACACACATTTATTGACTGTATGTTTTTCATGAAATGGGAGCCAGCATAAGGAAATGAAGACTCAGAAAATGGGTTAAACCTGATATTTATTATGCGAGGTTTGATGAAGAGTGGACAACTGTGGAGAAATGTAACAGAGGAAATGATGGACCATGGAGGAAACTAAGCAAGGTCTGACAGCAGATATTCCTCTGTGGCCCTTCTTCTTGAGAGATAAAAATGCTCCTGTCCTCTGAAAATAAGAAGGGCACCTGTCATCTGAGGGTTTCATGACATGCTTCAGGAGAGAAAGGCAGGAGGAAATAAGAGTGAGTTCCTGATTGTATCATTTTCTCAAATTCCTACAGTTTAAAATATTCTGTATATCAAAGTGCCATATTTTGGGTTTAGTTATTCCAGAACCCCATAAGTACAAACAAGAATGTTCATAGGACCAAACTTCATAACAAGTCAGAAGTTGAAGAACATGCAATCCCAAAAACAGATTTAGTGAAACAACCACAAAATGTAGTACTCCACTGCAATGAGAATGACAATCTATAACTGCCAACAATAATCAGTCCAAAATTGTGAAATACATATTTGGTCTTCATCCCCCATATTGTGGATAAAAGCTCCTAAATCTCTTGAAATCTTGAACAGATTTGTGTGTGTGTGTTTGTGTGTGTGTGTGTGTGTGTGTGTGTGTGTGTGTGTAAGCATGTGTGGCTGACAGCCCACAGATTGTTTCAGAATAGGGCTAGGATTTTAGTCAGCTTTTGATCACTATAAAAAAAACCTGGGAGGGGGACCAAGATGGCGCACTAGAGGGTGACTGCATCTCATGTCGCTCCAGAACTTAGGATTCAAGAAGGGGAGGTATTGAGAGACTTGGACCAGCTCAGAGCTGCTGGGTGAGTCGCTCCCACTGGGTGAAGCTCAGCCCGGGAGGCAGGCCTGGACAGTGGGCAGCTTCTCGGAGCAGGGCCGGGCAGTGATAGGCTTCCCCGGGCAGTGATAGGCTTCCCCGAGCAGCCGGGCTCCCCCTTCCGCGCACAGCCAGCCCCCACCCCTGAACCCAGCAGAGGGCCCCAGTCCGCAGGCAGCTTCTTGGAGCAGGGCAGGGCAGTGAGAGACTTCCCGGAGAAGCCAGGCTCCCTGGAGCAGCCAGGCTCCCTCCCGCGGCGGCAGGCCCGGTCCTTAGGCAGCTTCTTGGAGGAGGCCGGCCCAGTGAGAGGCTTTCCGCGCACAGCCAGCCCCCACCCCTGGACCCAGAGGCAGGCCAGGGGCAGCATTCTTTGGGAGCACTGCATTAACAAGTTCCTCCAAGACTTCAGGCTACTGAAGGTTAGGAGGTGATATACTGGAAATCTACAGGGACACTATAAGCCAATAGAGGAAATCTGCAATATCTCAGAGTCCAACTGATATCTGATCAATATGAGAAAACAAGGGAAGAAAATGTCCCACATAAACGTAGATACTGTATCAATAAAACCCAATGATAGCATGACAGAAGAAATGTCAGAAAGGGAGTTCAGAATGGACATAATTAAAACAATCAGGGAAGCAAACAAGGAGATGAAAGAGCAAATGCAGGCATTGAAGGAGGAGATGAAAGAGCAAATGCAGGCATTAAATGATCGCACCAATCGAAGTTAAAAGAGCAAATATGGGAAGCAAAAGATCATTTCAATAAAGAGAGATACTGAAAAAAACAAACAGAAATCCTTGAAATGAATGAAACAATAAACCAAATTAAAATCTCCATAGAAAGCATAACCAATAGGATAGAACACCTGGAAGACAGAACCTCAGTTATTGAAGACAAAATCTTTAGTCTTGAAAACAAAGTTGACCAAACAGAGAAGATGGTAAAAAATCATGAACAGAATCTACAAGAATTATGGGATATCATGAAAAGGCCAAATTGAAGAATTATTGGGATTGAGGAAGGCTTAGAGAAACAAACCAAAGGAATGAACAATCTATTCAATGAAATAATATCAGAAAATTTCCCAAATCTGAACAATGAAATGGAAATACAAGAGGCTTATAGGACTCCAAATACACAAAATTACAACAGACCCACACCAAAGCACATTATAATGAAAATAAATAACATACAAAATAAAGACAGAATTTTAAAGGCTGCAAGAGAAAAAAAAATCAAATTACATTCAGGGGGAAACCAATAAGGATATCAGCAGATTTTTCAATCCAGACCCTAAAAGCTAGAAGGGCTTGGAACTACATTTATCAGGCCCTGAAAGAAAATGGATACCAGTCAAGAATCTTATACTCAGCAAAACTTACCCTCAGATTTTTTTTTTTTTTTTTTTTGTGGTGCTGGGGATTGAACCCAGGGTCTTGTGCTTGCGAGGCAGGCACTCTACCAACTGAGCATTATCACCAGCCCTTACATTCAGATTTGACGACAAAATAAAATCCTTCCATGGTAAACAAAAGCTAAAAGAATTTACAAAAAGAAAGCCGGCATTACAGAACATTCTCAGCAAAATATTCCATGAGGAAGAGATGAAAAACGATGTAAATCGGCAAAGGAAGAACTAGCCTAAAGGAATAGCCAAATAAAGGAGAAACCAAGTCATGTAAAAAAACAAAAATGAGCGAAATGACTGGGAATAAAAATCATATCTCAATAATAATGCTGAATGTTCATGGCCTGAACTCATCAATCAAAAGATACAGACTGGCAGATTGGATTACAAAGACAGATCCAACAATATTCTGCCTGCAAGAGACTCATCTCATAGAAAGAGATACACACAGACTAAAGGTGAAAAGATAGGAAAAAACATACCATGCACATAGACACAGCAAAAAAGCTGGAGTATGCATCCTCATTTCAGATAATGTGGACTTCAAGCCAAAGTTAGTCAGAAGGGATAAAGAAGGTCATTACATACTGCTTAAGGGAAGCATAAATCAGCAAGGCATAACAATCATAAATATCTATGCCTCAAACATTGGCTCATCCATGTATGTCAAACAAATCCTTCTCAATTCCAGAAATCAGATAGACCACAACACCATAATACTAGGCAATTTTAACACACCTCTCTCACCACTGGACACATCTTCCAAACAAAAATTGAATAAAGAAACCATAGATCTCAATAAAACAATCAATAATTCAGATTAATGGACATATATAGAATATACCATTCAACGAAGAGTGAATACACTTTCTTCTCAGCAGCACATGGATTCTTATCTAAAATAGACCATATATTATGCCATTAAGCTAATGTTAGCAAATACAAGAAGATAGAGATACTACCTTGTATTCTATCAGATCATAATGAATTGAAATTAGAAATAAATGACAGAATAAAAAACAGAAACTACTCCAACACCTGGAGATTAAATAATACACTATTATATGATGAATAGATAACAGAAGACATAAGGAGGGAAATAAAAAATTTCTTAGAAGTAAACGAGAACACAGACACATCATATCAAAATCTCTGGGACACTGTGAAAGCAGTACTTAGAGGAAGATTTATTTCATGGAGCACATTCAATAAAAGAAGAAAAAATAAACAAATAAACAACTTAACACTACAGCTTAAAGCCCAAGAAAAAGAACAGACCAACACCAAAAGTAGTAGAAGAAAGGAAATAGTTAAAATCAGAGCTGAAATCAACGAAATTGAAACAAAAGAAACAATCAAAAAAATTTACAAAATAAATAGCTGGTTCTTTGAAAAAATAAACAAAATTGATAAATCCTTAGCCACACTAACAAAGAGGAGAGAAAAAACACAAATTACTAAAATTCAGAATGAACAAGGAAATATTACTACAGACATGAGTGAAATACAAAGCATAATTAGAACCTATTTTGAAAATCTATACTCCAATAAAACAGAAAATCTTGAAGTCATCAACAGGTTTCTAAAGACATATGAATTACCTAAACTGAAACAGGAGGACATACACAATTTAAATAGATCAATTTCAAGTAATGAAATAGAAGTCATCAGAAGCCTACCAACAAAGAAAAGTCCAGGACCACATGGGTTCTCAGCCAAGTTCTACAAAACCTTTAAAGAAGAGCTCATTCCAATACTCCTCAAAGTGTTCCATGAAATAGAAGAGGAGGGAACCCTCCCAAACTCATTCTATGAAGCCAATATGACCCTGATACCTAAACCAGACATAGACTCATCAAGGAAAGAAAATTTCAGACCAATATCCTTAATGAACATTGACGCAAAAATTCTCAACATAATTTTAGCAAATCGCATACAAAAATATATTAAAAAGATAGTGCACCACGATCAAGTGGGTTTCATCCCAGGGATGCAAGGTTGGTTCAACATCAGGAAATCAATAAACATCATTCACCATATCAACAGACTTAAAGTTAAGAATCACATGATTATTTCAATAGATGCAGAAAAAGCATTCGATAAAATACAGTATCCCTTCATGCTCAAAACACTAGAAAAAATAGGGATGGTGGGAACATTCTTTAACATTGCAAAAGCCATCTATGCTAAGGCCATGGCCAATATCATTCTAAATGGTGAAAAACTGAAAGCATTTCCCCTAAAAAGTGGAAAAAGGCAGGGATGCCCTCTTTCACCATTCTTTTAAACATTGTCCTTTAATCTCTAGACAGACCAAAGAAATTAAAGGGCTACAAACAGGAAAAGAAGAACTCAAATTATCCCTATTTATTGATGACATGTGTATATATTTAGAGGAACTGGGAAATTCCACCAGAAAACTTTTAGAACTCATAAGTGAATTCAATAAAGTAGCAGGTTACAAGATCAATGCTCATAAATCTAATGCATTTTTATACATAAGTGATGAAACTTCAGAAAGAGAAGTTAGGAAAACTACCCCATTCACAATATCCTCAAAAAACATAAAATACTTGGGAATCAATCTAACAAAAGAGGTGAAAGACCTCTACAATGAAAACTACAGAACACTAAAGAAAGAAATTAAAGAAAACCTTAGAAGATGGAAAGATCTCCCATGTTCTTGGATAGGCAGAATTAATATTGTCAAAATGGCCATACTACCAAAAGTGCTATACAAATTCAATGCAATTCCAATTAAAATCCCAATGACGTACCTTACAGAAATAGAGCAAGCAATCATGAAATTCATCTGGAAGAATAAGAAACCCAGAATAGCTAAAGCAATCATAGCAGGAAGAGTGAAGCAGAGGGTATCACAATACCAGATCTTCAACTCTACTACAAAGCAATAGTAACAAAAACAGCCATGGTATTGGTACCAAAATAGACAGGTAGATCCATTGATCTAATCCACTAATCTTCTAGAAAGAGTACAGAATAGAGGACATGGACACAAACCCAAATAAATACAATTTTCTCATACTATGCAAAGGTGCCAAATATATGCAATGGAGAAATGATAGCCTCTTCAACAAATGGTGCTGGGAAAACTGGAAATCCATATGCAGCAGAATGAAACTAAACCCCTATCTCTGACCCTGCACAAAACTCAACTCAAAATGGATGCAAGAGACCCTGCAGATTACAGAAGAAAAAGTAGGTCCAGATCTTCAACATGTCGACTTAGGATCAGACTTCCTTAACAGGACTCCTATAGCACAAGAAATAAAAGGAAGAATCAATAACTGGGATAGATTCAAACTAAAAAGCTTTCTCTGAGCAAAGGAAACTATCAGCAATGTGAAGAGAGAGCCTACAGAATGGGAGAAAATCTTTGCCACTCATACTTCACATAAAGCACTAATTTCCAGAATATATAAAGAACTCAAAAAACTCTACACAAAGAATACAAATAACCCAATCAACAAATGGGTAGAGGAAATGAACAGACACTCCACAGAAGATCTACAAGCAATCAACAGATACATGAAAAAATGTTCAACATCTCTAGTCATAAGAGAAATGCAAATGAAAACTGCCCTAAGATTCCATCTCACCCAATTAGAATGGTGATTATCAAGAATATAAGCAACAATAGGTGTTGCAGAGGATGTGGGGAAAAAAGTACACTTAACACATTACTGGTGGGGCAGCAAATTAGTGCAGCGACTCTGGAAAGCAGTGTGGAGATTCCTCAGAAAACTTGGAATGGAACCACCATTTGACCCAGCTATCCCACTTCTCGGCCTATACCCAAATGACTTAAAATCAGCATACTACAGAGATACAGCCACAACAATGTTCATAGCTGCTCAATTCACAATAGCCAGATAGTGGAACCAACCTAGATGCCCCTCAATTGATGAATGGATAAAGAAACTGTGATATATATATATATATACACATATATATATATATATATATATATATATACATACACACCATGGAATATTACTCATCCATAAAGAATAATAAAATTATGGCATTTGCAGGCAAATGGATGATATTGGAGAATATCATGCTAAGTGAGATAAGCCAATCTCAAAAAACCAAAGGGAATGATGTCACTGATAAGCAGATGATGATACATAATGGGGGGTGGGAGGGGGGCACAAATGGAGAAAGGAGGGCCTATATAGAGGTATAAGAGGGGTGGGAAGGGTGGGGGGTATAAAAAAATAACAGAATGAATCAAAAACTATTACCCTAGGTAAATGTATGATTACACAAATGGTATGCCTCTACTCCATGTACAAACAGAGAAACAACATGTATCCCATTTGTTTACAATAAAAAAAGAAACTGTGGTATATATATACAGTGGAATATTATTCAGCCATAAAGAATAATAAAATTATGGCATTTGTAGGCAAATGGATGAAATTGGAGAATATCATGCTATGTGAGATAAGCCAATCTCAAAAAACCAAAGGACAAATGATCTTGCTGATAAACGGATGATGACACATAATGGGGGTTGGAGGGGTCAAGAATGGAGGAAGGAGGGACTGTATGGAGGGAAAAGAGAGGTGTGAGGGGTGGGGGGGGTAGGGAAAAAATCACAGAATGAATCAAACAGCATTACCCTATGTAAATGTATGATTACACAAATGTTATGCCTGTACTTCATGTACAGAGAAAAAACATGTATCCCATTTGTTTACAATAAAAATGATTTTTTTAAAAAACCCAAGATAATTAACATAAAAGTAGAAATGGTTCATTTGACTCACAGTTTTAAAGGATGCAGTTGATGACCTTGGGCCTGTGGTGAGGCAACACACAATGGTGGGCACCTGTGACAGGATAAAACTGCTTACATGAGCCAGGGAGGAAAGAGAAAGAGCAAGAGAATATGGTCCCACAATCCACTACAAAGGCAAGTTTCAATGACCTAAGGTCCACAAGGTCCACCACTTCTAAGGTCTACCTAATCACAGTAGTGCCACTCTGAAGACCAAGTGTTCAACACAAGGGCATTTGGGTGGCATTCAAGATCCAAAGTAGAGCCACTAATCTTCTAGAAAGAGCAAA
Source organism: Sciurus vulgaris (assembly GCF_902686455.1). Classification (NCBI taxonomy): domain Eukaryota; kingdom Metazoa; phylum Chordata; class Mammalia; order Rodentia; family Sciuridae; genus Sciurus; species Sciurus vulgaris. The sequence continues at coordinate 135,248 of NW_027632378.1, forward strand.
GCATGATTAGAAGGGTTGGAAATTGTAGCCCCTCCCCTTTTTACCCTGTGCGAGTAAAAATGGCTAAACCCTCAGTTGATCACCAATGGACAATGATGGACTCAATCCTGCTTATGCAATGAAGTCTTCAAAATACCCCCAAATAACAAATTCAGATGGTCTTGGTGATTGCAAAATACATGAAGGTTTCTGGAGGCTGGTCTACCTGGGGAGGGTATGGAAGTCCTGTGATTCTTCCCATGTACCTTGCTCTGAGCATCTCTTCCATTTGGCTGTTCATCTGTAATCCTTTGAAATGTCCTTCATAACGAACTGGTAAACATCAGTGAAGCATTTCTGTGTGTTCTGTGAGTTGTTCCAGGAAATTATTCAAACACAAGGAGAGTTATAGAAACCCCAATTTATATTTGGTTGGCGTGACCTGTGCTTACAATCAGCATCTGAATTGTGTTGTAGGGGTGCAGACAGGTGGGACTGAGCCCCTAACCAGTAGGATCTAATGCTATATCCAAAAAACAGTGTGAGAATTGAAAAGAAATAGCAAACACCCAGCTATTATTGGTGTCAGAGGCACTGCACTGACAGTGAAGGAGGCCAAGTTGTAAGGGGAAACTTGTTGAATCCTTACTAGATGTGACAGGCTATGGGTTGATGTTTTTGGACTCTCTTTCCTAATGCTCAAAGTGGTGCTCTCACGTGGGCTTCATGACACCCTTTCTACAGAGAGGGAGATGATCAGGCTCAGAGAGCAAAATACATGCTCAAGGAATTCTATGGAGGTGTCAAATGAACACTAAGGCCAACATAAAGGGCCTTCTCCTGGGCTATTTGGGGACAAGTACAAAATTATAATAACAGATGTAAGTTCTTTGAGGAAAAAAAGGAGAATTCCTGAATAATACTGACATTAATAACACATGAGTAGGAAGTATGGGGAAGACAGAGCACTGTCATGCAATTAAATGTCAACTTACTGTTCTAGAAGGAATAAAAGAATTGCCAAACTTGTCAGCTAGTGTTGTAATAATTGATTATGGTAGGTAACATAAGTGGATGCTCATTCTGCACCCGTATCATAATAATCAGAGAGTCACTACAGCAACCATGCTGGTCAAGCAAAGATGGGAATAAAAGCTAATATCCTGATCTAAGTCCTAAGATATGCCAGAAAACAAAGAGGATTGACGAGATCATAAAATCTAACTCCATTAATTGCTCACAATAAATATTCCTGGCAGGGACATACACAAACATACATACATACACACACATATCCACATATGCATGTGTTATTTCCCCTTATCTCACCACCCAAGATTCAAGGGATTCAGTAAGATGGATTTCCTGGCAGCTAAAGCAGAAAAGCCACACATCTCAACAGATTCATTTGTAACCACATATTTAAAGTTGAAATCTTTTTAACTATTTACTTAAGTGTGATTTTTTTTCTGAAAATGACCTATAGAATTGTCTCTGGGACAATTTTTCCTCACTACTTTCAATACACTGCAAATGAATTGTTAGAGCTGATACTGAAATACAAGAAAAGTATACTCAATATCAGATATGTTTTCAATCCTGGATAAGACTGTGGTCTCAACTAAAAAGATTCTTCTGTACTATTGTTGCATTTGGTAGTTGACAGTTCAATGAAAATATAATAGATAAGGATTATATTTTAAAATAATGCTATGTATAATAGCATCAAAAAGTATGAAATTTTATGAATATCTGATCACAGATGTATAATGCCTATACAATGTACACCAGAAAGTTTTGCTGAGAGAATTTAAAACATGTAAATAAAAGGAGGATATACCATCTTCATGGGTCAGAAGACTTAATCTTATCTATTATTCCAAAACAATTCTATAACTTCAATGCAATTCTAATAAAAACCCTACCAAAATGCTTAAAAACTGGCAGGGCGATTATAAAAATCATATGGAAATACAAAGGATCCAGACTACGAAGTGAACCTTTGAAAAAGAACACTTGGAGAGCAATGTTATCTTATTTCAAAACTTGTTATGAGTCTACAAAAATCTAGACAGTAAGTATTTGGCACCAAGTTAGCAAAATATATATATATATTTTTTTTTTTTTTTAAAAAAGAACAGCATGGAGAGTCCAGAAATACACCGACAACTATATGGCTAACTGATTTTTCACAAGGATACACAGGCAATTCAGAGGAGAATAGACAGTATTTTCAACAAAAGGTGCTGGGACGGACTCTAAGGGTATTTGGTAATATCCCCAATGATTACATGTCGATGACTGGCCACCAGGGATTAATGACAGCAGACAGACAGAGGCTGAATCAGAATAACAAGTGTTTCATCTAGACCTGATGATTAGGTTTTTTAGTTGTAGATTGACACAATACATTTATTTAGTTTTATGTGGTGAATCCAGTGCCTCATACATGCTAGGCAAGTGCTCTACCACTGAGCTATAACTCCAATCCCCAGATGATTAGTGTTTAAACCAATGTAACCAAACTATACCTTAAAGTGTATTTTCTCTAATCTGAATCTTTAAATAATTTGTTATTAAATCTATGGATTAGATTGGGGTAGAGGAAGTTTGAAAAGTTTATGTAAATCAGGTAAATTAAATATTATGTTAAATTTATGTAAATTTAATAATAATAAATTAATATTATGTTAAGTTTAGGTAAATCAGTATATTAAATATTAACTATATTAATACCTGCTCAGTAATGGAGCCTAGAATCTCACTAACACGTTGTGTCTTCCTCCTGCCAGGAAACTGGGTGCTCTGATCTCCCTAGAAACTCACATTCTAGGCTGCCCCACAAAAATCGGGTCCCTAGCATTTCCTTTAAAAGAAGTGAAACAACCTACATAATGAGTGTTCATAAATCCAAAGTGATGTAGACAAATGGCTGAATTAATAAAGGAATGGGTAAGAGGAGAAAAATTATCTTCATCTAGTGATTTCACAACATATGCTGCTACCTGCCCTTCATGAGGGAAAAATTAATTCTGATCCCAACCCTTGAGGGCAGAACTGACTTGGTGACTCACTTACAAAGAGGACAGTAAGCAGATGGAACACAGTCACTCTTCACTGGAGAAACATGGCAAACATCACCTTAAACAAGTGATGAAGGTTAGCATCCCCAGTGATATCACATGGATATCCTTACTCACATATGTAATGTGATGAGGATGTACTTTAAATCTCTGGTGTTTCCTCTTAAAACCCATGACCAAGGTCTAATCTGGAGAAAATAACAGGCTAAGCCATTGCTCCTCCAGGCTGCCAAGGTCACAGAAACAGCCTGGCAGTTCTTCTCACCATTAAAGAGGGAGTTATCGTATGTGTCATCAATTACAGTCCTAGGGACACACTCACGATAAATGAAAACATGTCTAGGTATAAATGGCACAGAAATGTATGTAGCATCATCATCACGCACAACAGCCAAAAAGTGGAAACAACCCATGTGTTTCCCTCTTATGAATGGAAAAATTAAATGGAGCACTGTATTCTTCATCAATTAGAGGAATGAAATACTAACGTGTTAAAATAGAGATCAACCATAAAAAGTGAAGAAGCCAGATGCAAAACACCAAACATCATGTGATTCCGTTTGTACGAAATGTCTGGATTACGCAAATCCAGAGATACAAACATGCGTTTTCCTGGGCTGAGGTTAGGATCAAGGGCTAACTGCAGTGAACACGATGCCACATGCTAGGGAGATGGAAACATCTAAAAGTCAGTTATTCAACTCTTTACATAAACTAAAACCCATCAGGCTGTATCTTTATTTAAAACGGGTAAATGAGTAATTGTGTTGTTTCCAAATTATATTGCAAGAAAGCTGTTAAAAATACAATATTGGCTTGAGTTTCTGTTGTATCACAATAATACTGTTTTTAGGCACCTGTATTTGATGAACATGAATATGAATAAAAATGTGGCTGTATCCTACTCTGATGAGTCTATGTCCTGTGCAACTCCAAGCAATGGCTGTCCCCTCTCCCTCCCACTATCCATGCTCCCTTGGGTTGCTCATTTGGGTAAAATCCAATTTACACCTCATCACTTCCACCTACAGCAGTGGTTTGATATGGGTCCACTAAAGGGCCCAAGGCTTGCCCTCTGAGACAAGACTGTCAGCACTGTTACTTTCCTTACTCCTCTGTGGCCTTGGGCAGTCTAAGCAGCACCACCTTTATGAATGTCAGTACTTATTAGAGGGCTCCAAAGGTGCACACCCTTTGTACCCACACTTTCTCTTTCAGAAGTTGATCTTCAGGATGGAATGAAGGATGTCACCAAGGCTTGGCTCATAAGGATGCCAGGCTGAGAATTCCCCTCTGGATCTGAATGTAGGAAGAGAGAGGGCCAAACAGGATGCAATGTCACAGAGGGACAAAAAGACTAGGGAAATATCATTGTCACCACATGTGTGCAGTGCACACACTCTCTCATTCACTCATGCAAGCACACTTCCCGCATGAACATGCTCCTGTAGAAACCGAGCTCTGTTGTCATATTCAAATTCTCCAAGACAGTTTGCTGGGCTCAAATAAATACATTCATCTCACCTTGCAACAAGGACGTGACCTCTGCTCTGAAATGTCCTTTACCAATATACACTCTGAAAATGCCATACACACAGGGTTGACAACAGGGACTATGAAAACACTCTAAATAACATAGTGTTGTGAGCATTGATCATTTTAAATCAACAGGATGGATTTCTAGATCATAGCAAAAATGCGATATTGACATCAATGATATAAATATCCTTTCCCTATCAGATTAGTGATACTGGTCTCGAAAATCAGGATCAGGTGCATATTCCCCCAGTGTTGAAGATTAAACACCCCAAAATTGCCAAGGCAAGAGTGGAAAGCAAATTTTATATAAGATATAGAACAGAAAGGGAGAGGAAAGAGGTTCCTCCAAGAGACGAGCTGGGGACCCAGGGCTCATATCCATGGGAGTGGGGGTATCTTGCATTTTTACTGACCCCAAGTTTCCTTTCCTCTTCAGCCCACTCCTCCTCCAATCTTGCATAACCAAAAGGCAGAAAAAGAGCTGACCAGGGGGTTATTGTTTGTCTTGGAAAGTAAGATTATTCCCCTGAGTTGATGAGAAAGTGCTATCTACCCATTTCCTTTTTCTTTGATAATCAGCTACCTATCCTTTGACCTGATCTCATTAGCAGTGAGTCCCACTATCTCTCAAGTGCACAAAAATAGGTACTTTCATGCTTCCATGTTAGGAACACAAATTAGTAACAGCATTTAGAAGTCATTATGTTAAAAGAATTCTTATGAATATATTTACATAAGTGTATATGTATAAGTGTGTATATGTATATTTGGTTTGTGTGTATGTATATATATAGTGTTAACAGGATGTTTGTTATATTATTATTTGTCATAGAAAAACTGGAACAAGAACTGCATTTTCAATATTTTGATACTAATGAAATTCTGGGGCATCCACACAGTGAATCGCACAAAGGGGAAAAAACCCTGAAATTCTGATAAAGATTGGAAGTGCGATCAAAGAAATGTATATTTCTGGAAAGATACCCAAATTACAGGGAAAGTTGTGTTACAAAGATCATACTTGATATGGAACATTTTATGTTTGTATGTCTCTAGCTATTTATCCAGAAGTTGCCAATCATAAAAATAGGATCTTTTTGATTCTCTCACGTAGAGCTTTCTCTTCCCAGTAATGATAGACTTCACTTTCTGTCTGGAGGCCCTCTGTCCCTGCCCCCTTTATAAATAGACTTCCAGAAAGCTCTGTAGAATGCAATTGGTCAGAGCCCCTCCCTCCTTCTTTCCTTCTCTACTGTTTTCATGCTGCAGTTCAAGAATCTGTCACAAGGTGGCACGAACGCACCTGCATTATCAAATGTCTTCACAAAACCAGCTAGGAAGAGCAAGAATAACAACTCACTTAAAATCCAGTTATTAACAGAGTATTCAATCTCTTTTTCTTTTCTTTTTTGTATTACTCTGGGGTGCTTAACCACTGAGTCACATCCCCAGCCCTTATTATATTTTATTTTGTAACAGGGTCTTGCTAAGTTGCTTACGGCCTCACTAAATAGATAAAGCTGGCTTTGAACACACACGATTCTCCTGCCTCAGCCTCCCTAGCCACTGGAATTACAGGTATGTACCACCACACCTAGTGGAATGATTCTAATTCTTAATAGAAACAAAAACACAGAAGAAACCTAGAAGGTATAAAAGAATACAGTAGAAAAATATACCATCGAACACCAGGAAGTCCTAATGTGCTTTGGAGTCACCAGTGGGCACAGGGCAATGAAGTGCAAGTGGGAGGTGACTGAGAACATGGGGGTAACAAAGCCAGGTCTGGGCAGCTGTCTCCAGTGGTATGGAGAGGGGATGACGGAGAGGTAGTTGGAGAAGGTCTGGGAAGAGTGTGCAGGTGTCAGGTAATGGAGGGCAAAGAGCCTATTCTCTGGGAGGGACCCCTCTGAAGCTGAGACACCTCAATCTACACTGAGGGGGAAGAGATTGGGGTCAAGAGCACATGGGACTGCTTTGGTGTACATGTGAAGTTTCTAAACAGAATTAGCATCATATTCAACCATTTGGGGACATTTGTTACTCTGCAAAATAAATGCCTTTTTATTAAAGTATATGTGGACATAGCTTCAATGTCACCTCTTGACCAGAGTGATGCAGCCGGGAGGGAGAATGCAGGCTGTGAACTTGATTGGATCATAAATCTAGAGTTATTTTGGAATATATTTTTAACTGTGTATCCAAGATTTTCCTGGAATGTAGGAAAGCACCTTTTCTTGGATATCTCATTCTCAGACGGAAAGCCAGTTCTGGAGTGAACTGAAGGTAAAGTTATGACTATGAGCTCCACTCGAGGTGGCAGAAATAGAGGAGCTACAGGTGCACACACAGAGTCGATTCCATTTTTCAATTTACTTCATTTTACATATGAAATTAAATACAATGAATATTTCCCCAAAGAATGCAATATATGTACCCCTTACATTTGTCAATCTTGGACATGTGTTATTTTACATTTTTTATCCAATTACCTTTATTTTCAAATACAAATTTCAAACAATACACAAAAGCATTTATTAACTCCAATTAAACTGTATCTTTCACTGGCCTCACACCTACTCCTGATCCAAAGGGGTCTGTTGTCAACAAAATGGTGCATGCTCTGTAGATGTGTCCCCACAGGTTAGGTGTACATACACACTGCATTTTCCAAAAGTAGAGTCACAATAATCATCTTCATTTGTACCTTGCCTATTCCAGTCAATGGCCTCAGAGTTTTAAACAAATAATATTTGAATTAATTCATTCTATAAACAGAAACATAATTTTGATTAAAGGAGATTATGGAACAATAAAGAGTGTGACCTCAGTTCTCTGAAAAATTCCCATGTGTATAAAACACCTGTAAAAACATATGCATACTTTCATTCTCTACTTTCTCCTATGGCTCTACATGATCAATTTATGATGTGCTGGTGTCTAGTTTGTGACAGGCACTTCCAAGTCAACTCTACATGTGCATCCCACACCTCCTCTCTCTCTAGACCTTCACAAGAACATACTTCCAAAGGAAGCAACATGGTTGTTGGAGGGACTGCATGGTGTATGACCTTTAATGGACTCCATTCTAGGCAAGAGGAATCAGACAGTCGCACTGAGTCCTGGAAAATCAGCATCTGAACAGGAAATGATAAATGTGACTGGGGAAAGGCTGAAATGCCGCAAACTGAGGCACCTAGACTCAGAAGCCAATGGAACCTCCTAGTCGGCAAAAACAGGAAAATCTGAACATCAACAAGGTTAATAACTGAAATAGGTTAAAACATCAAATATAGAGACATCTAGAGCTCATGATCAACACAAAAAGAAAAACGAAACGCAAATACAATCAATGGTCACCTTTGGAGGATCTTAGGGGAACAGCTAAGTTTTTGAAAAGTAGAAATATTGCAAAAGAATTACATATTCATCCCATCTTTCCTATGTGTACCGGAGTTCAGTATAAACTAACAGTTGATTGTAGAAAGTTTCTTTACTCAATCCCTGCTAATAAATGTAAAAATATTTATACAAGTAAAATATAACCATTTTACAATTGGAAATACCAGTCCACTCCATCACCTTCAGTAAATACAAAAAAGTGGACGTATGAGGCATATGGGAAATTTTATAGTGAATTGATCAGTCTAATAACACCTGAATCTCGTGATCAGTCATTTCTCAAGAGGAAACAAAACTAGACATACTAAGCTTCCTGCTAACACTTCAGTAATGAACAGCACCACATTTGAGGTACCTTTGTCAAAAATTCTGTATTTAGTGTAGCCAAATATCTAAAAAGGGTGAATATCTTAAAGGGTGAAGGAGTGACCAAAGGAACATGACACTAAGATACAATCAGCAAAGTGCACAATGCTGAATACTTAGGTGAAAGATCCAGATCCATAAGCAAATATGTTGGAATATATGATGGTTAATTTTCTGTTCAACGTTACTGGGCTAAGTAGTGTCCAGACATTTGGTCAGTCATTATTTTGGTGTCGGTGTAAGGTCTTTCTAGGTGATATTAAATTTGAATTGGTGGACTGAGTAAAGCTGCTTGCCTCCCCTTGTAGATGTGAAAGGCCTCATTCAATCAAAGAAAGATCTGAATGCAATGAAAGGACTGAATAAGAGGGAACCTTCTGACTGATGGCTTAAGATATAAGTCTTTCCTGCCTTTGATACTGAATGAAAACTGGGCACGGTAGCCCACACCTGCAATCCCAGTGGCTCAGAAGGCCCAAGCAGAAGGCTTGCGACTTCCAGGCCATCCTCAGCAACTTAGGGAGGCCCTAAGCAACTTAGGGCACAAAACACAAAATAAAAGGGCTGTGGATGTGACTCAGTGTTTCAGCACCCAGGGATTCAATCTATGATACCAAAAAGGATGTGTTATATTAAACGAGTATGAAATGAGTTACTGAAACTTGAAATAGTCATTTGATTGATATTTTTCTACTAAAAGCACTATCTTTGGAGTTAAATATAAATAATAAGTCTAGGAGCTAACCCATTTCTCAGGTTCGGAGTGTCAGGGGTCTCCAGACAACGGCTGCCCTTCAGATCTGGAGTAGAAGCTTCAGCAGCCACGTTACCCGCATCCTCGGAAAAGGTCTCCTTCAGACCCTTGATATGAGCTCAGTCACCAGATGAAGACCTGTCCACGGGGAGACAGAATCCAGAAATTACTATGCTTTATGGGGTCAATATCCGTCAGGCACCACTGCTAGCACTGGTCAGTGACCACTGGCACTGGTACAATTGGAGAGTGATCACAACAACCAGAAAGTGCAGTGGCCTTCTCACCGAGGATTTTTCTCCTTTGCTCGTCTATCAGTTTCCTATAAAAAACGAAACTGAAAAGGAATAAGAAGTGGCCTAGTTCATCCAAGCACTGAAGGATCTCCCGATAACCACGCAGGCCGTGACGCTGCCTGGGGCCAAGAGGGTCCCACGTCTCTTTCCCTCTCGGGGCAGCGGAGCGTCGAGTTCCACGGCGGGGACGCGGGGACGCGGGGACGAGGCGACTTGGTCTGGGATCCCTTCGTCTCCCCACACCCCACGGAAGCTCAGCCCCACCGCGCAGCGCCCACACCCGCGCTGAGGCCAAACGCTTGGAGCGCGACGCTGCTGTCCCAGCCGAGCAAGTGCGTCTCTTTAGAATGGCGTCACCGTCGCCGCGATGACGTCCTGTTTCTACGGCAACCGCGTTCCGCGGGCTCTTCCTGCCCTCCGAAATGCCTTACTGGCAGTCTTTCCTTCTCTGCCCTTCTCTCTCCCTTAAAGCAAATCACCTCGACCCTTCAGCACACCCCACAAAATACAGTACTGAGAGAACTGGGCGGGGTGCGGGCAACGGGGAGCGCTCGGCCAAGTCCTTGGAACGCAGCGTGTTCGTACTATCGGGAATTGCATCGGCTTCCAAATGACCTTAGAGGAGTATCATCAGTACACAGAGAACCAGGGATGGATGCCTCCTGGAGTTGAGCTAGCCTTCTGAGGGGCGCATGCAAAACTCACACACCATCCTATGCAGTTAGCCATCTGTGACAGACAACTCAGAGGCTGTCCATAATCGTGGTCTGAATGATCTAGGAACACCCAAAATACCATTTCAGCTATTTCAGGGAGGCAGATCTATAATAATATAGACAGAATCCTAGTCAATTCAACCCTACAATAGTTCATCCTGGGGAATCCTTTTCCTCCATTTCTGATATTTTCTTCCACGTGGAGGAACATCCATGACTAAACGCATCTAGCTTCTCTACACACCCACTCCTGCATGACAGGAATGACTTACATGATTAATGAGGCCGTAAAGAGAAACAGGGAAGCGAGACGTGGTGGTGCAGGCCTGTAATCCCAGCAGCTTGGGAGGCTGAGGCAAGAGGATGTAGGTTCAAAGCCAGCCTCAGCAACTGCGAGGCACTAAGCAACTCAGTGAGACACTTGTCTCTAAATAAAATACAAGATAGGGCTGGGGATATGGCTCAGTGGTTGAGGACCCCTGTGTTCTTTCCCTTGGGGGGTGGGGGGCAGGGAGAGAAAGAGAGAGAGAGAAAGAGAGAAAGAAAGAGAGAGAAAGAGAAAGAAACAGAGAGAGAGAAAAGAAACAGGGACCTCACAGCCCAGGACTCTTGGTGCAAAGAGACAAACAAATGTGAGTGGTAGGAACAAGAGATTAACAGAATCATTCTATATACTGGACCCACTCTGATGACCCCCACACGCTTACTTTTCCAAGACACAATTTACCTGGAGCTTGCCTGCCTTAAGTGGACAATATGCCACATTCCTCTGCAATCTGAATAAGAAATGCAGCCCTAAAATAATGTCTATAAGGGCTGGGGATATAGAGTGCTTCCTTGCAAGCACAAGGCCCTGGGTTCAATGCCCAGCACCGCAAAAAAAAAAAAAAAAAAAAAAAAAAAAAAAAAAAAAAGTCTATAAGAGTAACTCAAGTTACCCTGAGGGGGAAACTTTTGTGACCCTTCTCACAGACTAGATCCTGGAATTCAGAGCGATAAAGAGACTCCAACTGGAACCAGTCAGCATGGGCCAAAATGACCTAGAGTTGTCAGGACAGCAGGGACATGAAAGTCTGATGTCATCCTGCTGTCAGTCAAAAGTCAAGAGGTGGACCTAGGCTGGCCTCTCTCAAACTTCTCTGGGATCCCCGAATAAAAGTAGAGTGCGAGAGAGGCACCATATCTCTCTTTTCTCTGAGAGGAACAACTCTCTCCTTTCCCCTTTCCCACCTCTTCTAATAAACACGTGCCTGTTACTATGTGTGACATGTCTGAAATCTTTCTCACTTGCCTGCAAGAATCAGGCTCAAAGTGGGGTCCTTGCACTGCCTCCGTTTCCCAGAAGGTCCCAGCCTAGTAACATTGGTAGTAAGCAGCCTCTTTAGGAGCACTTTTCTGTTCTGCTCCTCAGGAGTTGGTCTTACAACAGGCCTACGACTTTCTCTTTCTGTGTCTGGCTGACTTCCTAACTATTCCTATGGTGTTGCTCTTAAAAGCTCAGGTCTTTAAGGTGGCCACCATACATTCTTCCCATGTCAAGTCTGAGCCCGCCACCACAGCCATGTTTTAACTGTGTCTCCTCAGAGGCGCAACTCCCGGAGTACTTGGGATAGGGCTGCTATATGAGGAGCAAACCTGGCCCACCCAGCTCTTTCTGCTTCCTTGTTCCAGGTGTAATGTAGCTCCTGCACATGCTCCTGCCATTGCCATTGGGCCATAGGACCTTCACCAGTACCGATATGTTAAAGTGCCATGCCTTTAATTTCCAAACTGTGAGCTAAATTCACCTCGTTCTCTTTGGCAGTAGCTTTTTTCTGGTGGCTGAGCTCAACTGGGCATTTTCTGCTTCATGTGGTTATCTGTCACCTGGTGCTGAGGCATCTGGAGTCTCTATTCATCTGTTACATCCAGAGCACTCTCTCCTCCCATGGATACTGGCTGGTGCTGGTGTCTGCTTGGAATCCAGCTGGGGCTGTTGCATGGAGCACCCTGTGGAGGGTTTCCAGATGCAATAGAAGAAACACAGCTAAATAGTAATTCTGTATAAACAATGAATAATTTTAGTGAATGTGGAATGCAATGTAACTTTGTTGATCTGAAATTCAAATTCAACAAGGCATCTGTACTTTTATTTGCTAAATCTGGCCATTATAGTGGATAAAGACTGTAAATAGTAAGCTTAATAACTTTCTGAGAGCACTCTTTCAATGTGGAAGGTCAGGGGGAAATGAACAGATAAGATTGGCACAGAAAACAAAGTTTATAGGAATAAATATGGTGGAATAAAGCAGCAAGGATATACTCTTGGTGGCAATGGATGTATCAGTTCTCTAATGCTCATATTATTTTTATCTTAATTATTAAATGACTTTCAATACAGAAGTCCTAGCATTATCTACAAGTTTCAGGGAAGGATTGGGAAGTGCATCTCAACGTGACTGTGACCTGCCATTTGGTTAAGGGTATTTGGGTAATGGGACTGAGGGAGCCATATGAGTTTCCACCCAGCTAGAGAGAAAACAAGCTAGGGCTTAGAATGAGATTTTTAACAAGCCCCAGGCTACATTCTTTGGGTATGTGGATGGATTTAATCTCATGACAGGTAGCGCCCTCTTTATGAACATATGTGAATACAAAGCACATGCTTCCTAACCACAGAACTATATGGCAAAGAGATTGCTCACCAGGCCCACTGCCAGAGCCTGGGAGAGACCCTGCACAGCCCGGGCACCTTGAGTTGCTGGTGGCAGGTCTGCAGCAAATGTGTCAGGACTCACACTGTAGAAGATGTTGATCTCTGTTCACAGTGTGTCTGCCCTCCCTGCAGCAGACAACCAAGCATGGTGGCCCTTCCCTTTTTCTCAGTAGAGATTTATGGCAGGGCGAGAAACAGAAGCTTTCTGAAGGCAATTTTTCTTTCCACCCTTTGGAGAAACATGAACTTAAGGGCAAGATTGAGGCTACTGATACATGGTGGAGAGGGGCAGGGCCTCTGAGGACACAGGTCAGGGAGACAAAGGACAATTTCTCCCAGACAGGGAATGAGTGGGGAGGTCTGATGGTCCTCTCAGGAATAGTGACCAGAGCAATGCCCCACATCACCACTTGGGGTGACTCTGTGGATGTGCCATCTCAGACATGAGGCAGATTTTCCTGTTTGACTGGAGGGCTGGCTGGCTGTATTAACTATTTTTCCTTATTTACTGTATACCCGATGATTGTGGCACCTGAGCCCTTGCTGACAGGGGAAGGACAGCCCCCTCTGAGTTAGCTAATTCCTAGAGTTAGAGCATAAGTCACCTGGGAGCGTGCCTTTCCCATATAAACTAACAGATCGAGACCTTCCCTCAGCCCTATGCATGCGGGCTTTAAACTCCAGGCCAATAGTTCCCTGTCCTAGTCCACTTAGGACCTGGAACAGACAACTCATGACAGACAGCTCCCACACCCCAGAGCCAAAAGAAATAAAGTGTAGCCGTCCTAAACCTGTATACGCGGACTGGCCAGTCCCTCCCTGATGAAGTCACCATAATAATGTCTCTGGCCACATTTTCTCCTGTTCCCAGTGCCCCTCTGACGTAAACTGGTGCTTCTCTATGTGGACTGGTGTGGCTTGAAGAGTCCCCACACCTGTGAGTAGCAAACTCTTCTCCACAGCAGAGGTCTCCTGATCTCCTGGCCTCGCCATGCCTAAATAATAAAAACTGCATGGTACTACAATGCCTGAGGTACAGGGGCTTGAAGGCTCTGAGGTCAGCGAGGGAAGTGGTCATCTCTCGCCCTGAGCAGCGGTTAGGATGAGTGCTGAAGCAGACAGGAGGGTAAATTCCACAGTGGCAATGGCTCAATCCAAGTGCATGGAAATTTTACATTGTTACTATATACTGTCTAATAAGATTGATCGATAATTTATTAGTGTATTTACCAAACATATACAGGAACTGTTAAATAAAAGTTGGGGAACCCTATCATGAAACACTGTTTTATATGAAAATATTGAAATTATGCTACAATTTCAAATTTTATCATGGAAATGTACTACTCAATCACACTACTCTATAGATCTCACTTCAATTCAGAAGCTGACATTTATGGGAGTTTTAGTAGTTTTTTTCCTCCTTGCATCCACATCTTTATATAAAACTTTGGTAATATAGAGATACAGGTACTTATGCACTGTTATGTAAGGAATATAGATTAATCTTATCTTGGATTCCTTATATTAATACAAAATTTCATATTTGCCGGTGGTTTGAAAGGATACTGTCTGGAACTATGTATAAAAATGCTTACAGAAAAGCTGGGCACATTGGAACATGCCTGAAATGGAAAAAAATGGCCACAATAATGGTAAAGGCAGGTTACAAAGGTAATAAGTGGCCTGGTGCCATTTTTTCTTATATAAATATCTAGCTGTTCATGAAGAGATCTCAAACATACAAATCAAAATTATCTTTGTATCCATCTCACATAGAGCTTTCTCTTCAGCACAGTAGGAGATTGCACTGTCCGTCTGAAGGCCATCTGTGTCCTTGCATCCTGCCAATGTCCCCCTTGCCACATAAATTTCCAGAAAGCTCTGTAGGGTAAGCTTGGGCCACAGCCTCTCCCTCCCACCTTCCTGCTTAAAGATGTTCAAGTTGCAGTTCAGAATCCTGTCATGAGATGGCACCAATGTCCTCCATCTTCAACTGCGTACAGAGCTGCAGACACAAGGAGGAATCAAATACAATAATTGCCATGAAAGCCAGCTTAGGAATCAAAGGGAGACAGTAGAACAGAGGAAAGGGACCATGGGAAGGGTGGAGGCGAGGGAAAGTGAACATACTGGGGAATTAAATTGGCCCAATTATATTGACATATTTTGTGCATGTACGAATGTAACAACAAATCCCACCATTATGAACTATAATGCACCAATAAAAACATGGGGAAAACGTAGCTTATGAATCTCTGCACAAAATGATTCTAATTCTGCCATAGAAACCGGGTATATATAAAATTAGATAGTGAAGACATCATGTTCAGGGGCATTTATAACGAAACACCAGGTAGCAGTGGTGGGGCTGTAATGCAGTGGCAGGGAGGATGGGCCACCTGCATCGTGTCTGGGCAGTTGTGTACAATTGTCCTGGTGCTAGGATGACTACGAGAGGTGAAAGGGGGACTCAGAAGCCTGTGTAGGGGTGGGGTAATGGAGGGTGTAGACCCTTTCCCTGAGAAGGACCCCTCCACAGTGTGGACACCTCAACCTATACTGACGAGGGAAGAGAAATCAGTGCATGACAGGTAGATTAGGACTCAACAGCAAACGGACCTACTTTAACATACACGTGAATTTTACAAGAACCTTCATCACAACAAACTGTTCTATGTAATGCAATTCTTTGCAAAATATACTTATTTGATTAAAGAAGAAAAGAAGCAAACTGGAGATGGAACCCACTCCCGTATATTTTATGTGAATTATCTGTTGCAATTACTTGTAAATATGTGAGTATATGTTACAAACCATGAACACTAACCCATACCTGAGGTGTAGTTTACCAGTTTCTCCCACGTTTTCACATAATGGTTGCTGAGGAATTGGTTTTCTTTAATTTCAATAATACTGTGACTTAGAAACATAACAGACTGTAATTTTAAATATGGTTGAACACCCCAGGAACACAAAATGTCCACCCCCAGGAAGATTAGATCACTTAGAGCCCAGAGAGCCCAAAGACCAATGGGAAAATTTTAGAACAATTCAGGAGAAGCTGCTCAGAAAAAGATAACAAAGGTTTTTCCTAATTTAATTAAACTCTCCTGAAGTGAGTACCCTGATGTGAACAATGATAACAACAACAGGTGGATCAGTTAGGATTAAAGTAGATGAAACATAAAGTCTATTTGCTTTAAGCAGTTAGTTCATATCACTTTCCTTCCTTCTACCTTACTGGTCCCAAGTCAACACCTCAGCTTCTTCCTGACCCCACTCACTGCTTCAGGTATCAGCCACCTCATGTGGCCCTACACCCAGGTATCTTGGCAGAAATGGCAGGATTTCACCTCCTTTCTCATCTTCCTCACTGAGAGGAGTTGCTGAGTGCGGCTCATCAGGCCACAATAGCAGGAGAGTGTAATGTGAGCATGTCTCAAGCCCTGGAAGCCCACCTTCTAACAGGGGAGCTGTCAGTGACCTCTGGGGAGGATGAGGGATACATCTTCACTCCAGTCCTGACATCAAAGCCACAACAATGTTCATAGCTGCTCAATTCACCATAGCCAGATTGTGGAACCAACCTAGATGCCCTTCAATTGATGAATGGATAAAGAAACTGTGGTATATATACACAATGGATATTACTCAGCCATAAAGAAGAATAAAATTATGGCATTTACAGGCACATGGATGAAACTGGAGAATATCATGCTAAGTGAGATAAGCCAATCTCAAAAAACCAAAGGACGAATGATCTCGCTGATAAGCGGATGATGAAACATAATAGGGGTTGGAAGGGGGCAAGAATGGAGGAAGGAGGGACTGTGTAGAAGGATAAGAGGGGTGGGAGGGGTGGGGGGAGAAAAAAATAACAGAATGAATCAAAAACTATTACCCTAGCTAAATGTATGATTACACAAATGGTATGCCTCTACTTCATGTACAGAGAAACAAGATGTATCCCATTTGTTTACAATAAAAATGAATTGAAAAAGAGATGCAAATAAAACTTTAGTAAGCTATGATTTCTCAATAACAAATTGGCAAAGATTGAAAGTTTTGTCAATATACTCAGTTGGTGAGGTTGTGAAATGAAAAAAAAGTGCTTTCATACACTGCCTACTGAGACCAAAATGATATGGGTAGTATAAAAGGATTAATGATGGCTGCCATTGCTATCAAGTAGAATTTGTTGAACCTGTAAGTCTTACCTTATATGGTAGGAAGTCTTCACAAATGTGATTGAGCTAAGCATGATGAAATACTAAGTTCACATGACATTATTGGATGGGTCTTATAGATAGTCACAAGTGCCTTAAGAGAGAGGATTGACATACATAGAAAGGAAGAAGACAGTATGACCACGCAGGCAGAAATTGGTGATGCAGCAATAGGCCAAGGAATGCTGGCAGCCATGAGAAGCTGGAAAAGGCACAGTGCAGATTCTTCCATGGAGCCTCCAACAGCACGGCCCTGCTGACACCTTGATTTGACCAGTGGAACTAATTTCTGACTTCTCTTTCCGGATCTCTGAGAAAATTAATGTATCTTGCTTTACACAACTAAGTTTGTGGAGATTTGGTTCAGTAGACACAGGAAACTAATAAAACTGCCATGAAGGCAAATTGATAATGTCTACCAAAACTGTATACACACCTTATTTTTGACTCACTAAACCAATATCCAGAAATTAAACAAATGTGTATGTATGTGTACCGTCAATAACAGAAGATGGTGGTATAACTACAAATATGAATATGCATATGTTCACTGTGATGTGACTTTTATTGCAAAAGAATAAAAGAAATCTAAATATCCATCAGTAGGAAGTACAAGGAAAAGCAAACAATTCCCTTTTTGTTCCTAAAATTTGCTAGGAACTGTATAGCGCAGACATGCTGCACAGTAATTAACTTTCAGGATCCCTTACAGTACACGATCCTGACAGCTTCAGCAATATACAAATTAATATGTACAGACTCTGCCTCCCTATTATCCACTTTTCTAGGAATTTTCCGAGGGGAATTTACTGTAGGTAAACAAGTACAACTGCACATTTTCTGCAGATTCAAATATAGCACACAAAGCTGGGGGGTGGCTGAAAGCTACTAAAATTACGTTAAGAGATATGGAATTCTATATCCATACCTGTTAAGTAGCAAATACATTCTATTTCCTACAGTAGTCTGTGCTTTAAAACAAATAGATTCCTCAAACCTATTATTAAATATGTCTGTTGATGGCTCAGTGAAAATACAATAATTACAATGCTGTTTAAGAAAGAATGCCACTTATAGCAGCATAAAAAAACTATGAAACATTTATGAATGATCTGTCCATGTATTCTGAATATCTGTACACTAACACTAGAAACGATGCTAAGACAATG